>NC_080702.1:26540907-26625466 GCF_030445035.2 Dasypus novemcinctus
TCCCCTAGTGGAGGCACCGGAAGCGCGCGCACAGCCGGCTTCCTTTGTTCTCGGGCGCGGGGACCCCGGGGAGGGAAGTTGGAGGGGATGATGAGACACCTCCTTCCTGCTGAACCTTGGGGGGACGGCGGGGGAGGGGGTGCCCCGACCCCAGAGGAAGTCAGCGGGGGGAAGCTTCGGGGCAGACGGCCTTGAGCCGCCCAGGGGGCATTTCAAGGCGACTTCGGGGCCTCTGGCACCCCCGGGGATCCGAAGCAGAGGCGTGGGGTGGGAACGGGGGACCCCCCACCCCGCCCCCTGCCCACAGCGCCCGCCGAGTCGGGAGCCGCCGTGTCTCAAGGCCACCGCTCACACCTGACCTGCCCCCCTGTCCCCCACTGCCCTGCCCCCCCGGGCAGCCAGGCCTCGGAGCTCCAGAAGGGGGGTTTCTTGAAAGACCGCCCCCCCCCCAAGAAGCTGCCCCTTCCCTGGAAGACCCCACCACAACCTCCAGCTCTGTGCTGCTGCTCTGCTCCCCCACCCCCCAGTAGTGCCCCCCAAACAAGACCGCACCCCGCGCCCGTCCTGCCTGCTCAGAGCCTGCTGCGCCAGCTCCCCCAGGCTCCCTTCCCCTCCCTCTGCTCCAGCCACCCTGGCCTCTTCGCTCTGCCTCAGGCGCACCCAGCTTCCCCGTGCCCCAGGACCTTGGCCCTCGCTGCTCGCTCTGCCGGGGCTGCTCTCCTCTCCTCACCCACTTGGCTCCCGCCTGCCCCTCTGTTGGCTCTGACAGCTCCTTACTGGGACCTTCCCTGGTCGCCCCATTGACAACTGAAACTTTACTCCCCATCCCTAGAAGTCATCGCCTTCTAATGCACTTTTTTTTTTTAAGATTGTATTTATTTCTCCTCCCTCCCCAGCCAGTTGTTGCTCTCTGTGTCCATTCGCTGTGTGTTCTTCTCTGCCCGCTTGCATTCTTGTCAGCGACACCGGGAATCTGTGTCTCTCTTTGCTGCACCATCTTGCTGCGTCACTCTCCATGTGTGCAGCGCCACTCCACTGGGCGGCTCTCCTTGTGGGGCGCACTCCTTGCGCGTGGGGCACCCCTACATGGGGGACACCCCTGCATGGCACGCACTCCTTGCGCGCATCAGCACTGCGCGTGGGCCAGCTCCACACGGGTCAAGGAGGCCTGGGGTTTGAACCGTGGACCTCCCATGTGGTAGGCGGACGCCCTATCCATTGAGCCACATCCACTTCCCCTAATGTACCTCTAATTCACTTACTTGTTTTGTCTTGCTGGTCTTTGAGGCTTGAGCATATAATAGGAGAGGAATTTTTTGTCTAGCTTACACTAGGGTCCCCAGTGACCAGAACTGTGCCAGCCCACCATAGATGCTTGTTGTCTGAAGCTCCATGTACCCCAGAAAAACATATTCTTAGGTCAAATCCATTTCCTCGGGTGTGAACCCATTAGAAGTAGGACCTTTTGGGAGGCAGGGAGAGAGAAAAAAACCAACCCTGGAAGAGAAGGGGGAGACGCGCAGAGGCTGCCCTCTGGCCCTGCCGTGTGGCGGAGGAGCCAAGGGTCGCGGGCAGCTGTCTTCGGAAAGAAAGCATCGCCTTGATTTGGGCATTTTCTTGGCCTCAAGCCGTAATTTATGCTAATAACTTCCCATCGTTCAAGGCGGATCGTTTCAGGGCGTTTGTTTTAAGCGGCTTAAACAGTGCACACCAAATACGAGCTGAACGGACGCACATGGACATTGGGCCCACGAGGTTCTGAGGCCCCTGGAATCTTTTTGTGGGGTCCCCGACGGCTGCTGCAAACTCGTGGTGAAGTTGTCCAGATCGGTGATGGGCTGAAGAGAGGCAGGTGCCGGCTGGCTCACACAGTGAAGCAGGCTGGGAAGACACGGAATCGATAGAGGGAGCTGGAACCTGGCAGAGGGGCCCCGTGGACGTCAGTGGCTGCGGGAGGACCCCCAGCCCCAGGATTCTGCCATCCAGAACAAAGACTTCTTCTGGGAGCAAGGAAAAGCCCCAGGTGTTCCCTAGGGACTTTATCATTGGGTCCTCGCTAAGGGATTGATGGGCGGGGTGACCAATCAAAACAGCCAACAGCTGGAGCCCCTCCCCTGCCGTTAGCAAAGGCGTGGGATAATTGACAGTTTAAAAGCAGGCACAGGACTGAGCGCGCTCCCTGCTCTCTCGCCTCTGGACCCAGCCTGCCCTCTGTGCACCGCTCTCACCCATTTTTCCTCCGCCACGTGGCCACGCAATCAAACCTGGGGATGTATAACCTATCATGGGGAATCGTAACCTCTAAATCAGCCCTCTTCATCCCTTGTCAGCCCCTTCCTCTCCACCTGGGACCTCTGCTCTGTTGTTTTCTCCCGTTTCTCTTCCCTCCCTGCCTGAATAAATTACAGGCCAGCGTGCTCTTGAAATTCATTTCTGCAGCACAGCCAAGAACCTAGATAGAATCCGGTAACAGGATGAAAGCTGCTTCTGGGATGAGTTGCTTCATGCCAGACCCAAACCCCCATGCCCTTGGGCCAAGAGGGAGTGGACAGGGACGTTGGAGGGCCTGGGAGGAAGCGGAGAGAAGCTTCCAGAAGGCAGAGGGGACAACCGTCCAAGCCCGTCTCTGGCCACCCTGGTGGGACCCAGAAGCGACGTGAAGATGCCAAGTAGTTCATGAGCTGTGGTTTTGTGTCAAGCTGCGCCCGGAACCATCCTGCCCTGAGTTTCGTCACCTCTAAAGTGGGTTGTCGAGAGGCCCCACCTCTGTGAGGCGGGGGAGAGCCTGTCACTGAAGAACCGCACATGCGTCACAATAAGCTGGAGTCCTCTCGATGGCATCCCAGGAGTAGCTTGCATTCCAGGAGTAGCATGTGTCCAGGAGTAGCTTGCATTCCAGGAGTAGCATGTGTCCAGGAGTAGCTTGCATTCCAGGAGTAGCATGTGTCCAGGAGTAGCTTGCATTCCAGGAGTAGCATGTGTAAAAAACAAAGAGTAGTTTAGTTTTCACATAAAAGAAAAAAATATTAATGTAACCTGGCAGCCTACTGCCTCAGTGTCCCACTCCCGGGTTAAGCAGGAACAGAAACAGCTTAAGCCAGTCCTATAGGCAGTAAAAAATGCCCAAGAAAGAGCTAAGTCAATACCAATTCACTGAATTCCATTCCTTATTTGGTAAAGGGGAGCAGGTAAAAACTAAAACGGTTGGAATGCGATGGGGGAAGTGGTTAATCACAAGCTTTTATGCATAAAAGTTAGACCTTGGATAGGCTGAAATATCCCATTTATGGAAAAGCAGGAAGGGCTTGTGTGCTAGGCTTAGGGGTATAAATTGTGTCATTTGTCTTTGTTTGGCACGCCAGCCACGTTTTCTGGTTGTGTGCCCCTTCCTGCAAGATTGAAGATAAATTCTTTTCTTCTCCACAATCAGGTGAGCCTTATTTTCTTCCAAAAAAGGGATTTCTTTCTTACATACGTGTCCAAGAGTAGCTTGCATCCCAGATGTAGCTTGCATTTCAGGTATAGCTTGCATCCCAGGAGTAGCATGTGTCCAGGAGTAACTTGCCTCCAGGTGTAGCTTGCATCCAGGTGTAGTTTGCATCTCAGGAGTAGCTTGCAATCAGGGGTAGCTTGCATCCCAGGTGTAGCGTGCTCCCAGGAGTAGCTTGCACCCCAGGTACACCTTGCATCTCAGGAGTAGCTTGCAATCAGGGGTAGCTTGCATCCCAGGTATAGCATGCACCCAGGAGTAGCTTGCACCCCAGGTACACCTTGCATCTCGTGTAGCTTGGACCCAGTAGTAGCTTGCGTCCCAGGAGTGGCTTGCATCCCAGGAGTAGCTTACACCCCAGGTGTAGTCTGCATCCAGGTGTAGCTTGCATCCCAGATGTAGTTTGCATCCAGGTGTAACTTACATTCCAGGAGTAGCATGTATCCAGGAGTAGCTTGCACCCCAGGTATACCTTGCATCTCAGGTGTAGCTTGCATCCAGGTGTAGTTGGCATGTCAGGAGTAGCTTGCAATCAGAGGTAGCTTGCATCCCACGTGTAGTTTTCACCCAGGTGTAGCGTGTGCCCAGGAGTAGCTTGCACCCCAGGTATACCTTGCATCTCGTGTAGCTTGCATCCAAGTGTAGCTGGGACCCAGCAGTAGCTTGCGTGCCAGGCCTGGCTGGCCTCCCAGGGGTAGCGTGCATCCTGCGGGACAGCGCCGGTGGCCGGGAGCCCCGGCTCACAGGGCCGATGTGGAGCAGCCTTCATCGTATCCTCAGGGGTAACACGATGATGGTACACGCCCCCCGAGCGCAGCACCGTGATCTGGCACTTCGCTGCCTGTGCAGAGCTGCTACCCTTCACCCTCAGCCCTTGAGGTCTCCTTGTGTTCTCCGTCTCACAGCTCAGGGCAGTGAGGTGACGGCCCGTGGGGAGTTGGTGGGTGAAGGGGGCAAGGAGCAGGGGGTGGCAGAGTTCACCCTGTGTAGCCCCGTGGCTTCAGGTGGGGAGATACAGCTCAAAACTGCAAGGCTGCCAGGACGCTTCAAACCAAAGGACAAAGCAAACGTAATCCCGGGAGATCCGCCGACGGGGTATTTCCTGATGGTGTGAGTTGAATTCTATTCCCCCCCCCAAAAGGTGTCCCGGCACCTGTGGATGTGACTTTATAGGTGTACCCCAGAGAAACTGTGGGTCCGTTCCAGAATACTGAATATCACAAGGAAGCAAGGCACACCAATTTTTGGTGTTTCAGTACATATGAAAGTGATGTTCACTCTACACTGTAGTCGGTTAAGTGCAAAGTAACAGTCTAAAAAAAAGTATGGACTGAGAGGTGAAGAATCTTCATTTGTCTAGTTTTTGTTATTATTATTGAAATAATGAAAATGCCCTAATAATGATTGAAGGATGAACGTACAACTATGTGATTATACCAGGTACCATTGATTGGACACTGGATGAACTGTATGCTTTATTAATATGCATCAATAAAGTTGACTTGTATAAAAACAAAAAATAAAAGTACAGGGGAGCAGATTTAGCTCAAGTACATTGAGCGTCTGCTTCACATGTGTGACGTCCTGGGTTCAACCCCTGGTACCTCCTGAAAAAAAACATACACAATGTACATTCATTTTTTACTTTTTTTAAAAGATTTATTTTTTATTTCTCTCCCCTTCTCCCCCATTGTCTACTCTCCGTTCATTCACTGTGTGTTCTTCTGCGTCTGCTTGCATTATCCAGCGGCACTGGGAAACTGCGACTCTTTTTTGTTGTGTCATCTCGTTGTGTCAGCTGTGTGTGTGTGCGGTGCCACTCCTGGGCAGGCTGCACTTTCTTTCGCACTGGGCGGCTCTCCTTACGGGGCGCACTCCTTGCGCGTGGGGCTCCCCTACGCGGGGGACACCCCTGCGTGGCAGGGCACTCCTTGCGCGCATCAGCACTGCGTGTGGGCCAGCTCACCACGTGGGTTAGGAGGCCCTGGGTTCGAATCCTGGACCCTCTTATCAATTGAGCCACATCCACTTCCCAACATAATGTCCATTTAATTAAGACAATGGACATGTCTTAATTAAATGTGACATAGAGCATGAAGTGAGCACGTGCTGTGGGAAAAAATAGTGCCGAGAGACTCGTTCGATGACACGTGTTGGCCCCAAACCTTCAAAAGTTGTGAAAAATGCAGTATCTGCAAACTGCAATGAAATGAAGTATGCTGATATTTAGAAATAGTCCGTGCAGATGGAATTAGTTAAAATGAGGGCACACCGGATTAGGGTGGCCCTAAATCCAGGATGCCTGGCGACCACATAAGGAGGGTGAGATTTGAAGACAGAAGAGATGCGGGGGAGGGGAGGCAGGTGGAAAGAGTCACGCGGCCACAAGCCAAGGAATGCCAAAGGGGACTGGGAAACGCCAGAAGCTGGCAGAGGCCAGGAAGGCGTCTCCCTTGCAGCCTTCAGAGGGACGGTGGCCCTTGTCGACACCATCTAGCTTCCAGAACCAAGAGAAAAAAACATTTTTTTAAGACTTATTTTTATTTTAAAAGGTAATGGTTTTAGTTGAATTATGAGATGAAAAGATAGTAAAGCCCCGTTTACTACTTAGATGAAAGAAGATTTTTAAAAATAATCATTGCACAAAATACCAAGGGTGGGGTTATGCTGTGATGTTAAATCTTCTCCATATTGTTGGGTTTTTTTAAAGATTTATTTTTTATGTATTTCTCTCCCCTTCCTTGCCCCCCCCCCAGTTGTCTGCTCTGTCCATTCGCTGTGTGTTCTTCTGTGTCCACTTGCATTCTTGTTGGCGCACAGGAATCTGTCTCTTTTGTTGCACCACCTTGTTGCGTCAGCTCACCACGCCTGCCCGTCACACCAGCTCACTTGCTCATCTTCTCCTGGAGGCACCAGGAACTGAACCCCGGACCTCCCATGTGGTAGGCAGGAGCTCAATTGTTGAGCCACGTCCACTTCTCTATTTTGGTTGTTTTCAGTTGCCCAGTTTGTGTTAATTTAGGATGGCAGCCCTAGGAAATTAACACACGTGGAATTTGAGAAGCCAATTTAAAAAGTCCTATTAAAAATGACAGGGAAGCGGATGTGACTCAACTGATAGAGCGTCCGTCTACCATATGGGAGGTCCAGGGTTCAAACCCAGGGCCTCTTGACCTGTGTGGTGAGCTGGCCCATGCGCAGTGCTATGTGCACAGGGAGTGCTGTGCCATGCAGGGGTGCCCCTGCGTAGGGGAGCCCCACGCGCAAGGAGTGCGTCCCGCAAGGAGAGCCGCCCTGCATGAGAAAAGCACAGCCTGCCCAGGAGTGGCACCGCACACACGGAGAGCTGACGCAGCAAGATGACACAACAAAAAGAGACACAGATTCCTGGTGCTGCATGACAAGAATGCAAGTGGACACAGAGGAACACACAGCGAATGGACACAGAGAGCAGACAACGGGGGAGTCAAGGGGGTGAGAAGAAAAAAAAACTAAAAAAAATGACATCCTCCTATTTTGATTTGCATCCAAAACATGAGATGGATGAATGGGTAGATAGGGGATAGATGCTGAAAGATAACTGCAAGTTTATTTATTTTTTATTTTTTTATTTTTTAGATTTTTATTTATTTCTCTCCCCTTCCCCCCCACCCCCATTGTCTGTTCTCTGTGTCTATTTGCTGCAATCTTCTTTGTCTGCGTCATCTTGTGTCATTTCTCCATGTGGGCTGCGCCATTCCTGGGGCAGGCTGCACTTTCTTTCGCACTGGGCGGCTCTCCTTACGGGGCGCACTCTTCATGCGTGGGGCTCCCCTACGCGGGGGACACCCCTGCGTGGCAGGGCACTCCTTGCGCACATCAGCACTGCGCATGGGCCAGCTCCACACGGGTCAAGGAGGCCCGGGGTTTGAACCGCGGACCTCCCATGTGGTAGGCGGGCGCCCTATCCACTGGGCCAAGTCTGCTGCCCGGAGAACTGCAAGTTTAGTAACATGTTAATTGTAGAATCTCTCTCGGAAGTGGATGTGGCTTAAGGGATTGGGCCTCCGTCTACCAAATGGGAGGACCCGGGTTCGATCCCCGGGGCTTTCCCGGTAAAGGCTTGTTCACATGGTAAGCCACGCAGGGAGATGACGATGCGACAGAAAGAGACGGAGGGGAGAGTCGAGGCGAGAGGCAGCAGAGCCCAGGGGCTGAGGTGGCACAAGTGCCAGGGAATCTCTCTCTCCATCAGAGGTCCCCAGGATCGAATCCTAGGGGAGAGAAATGAGAAGACAAAAAGAGAAACAGAGGCTCACACAGTGAATGGACACAGCAAAAAACCCCAGCGGGTGGGTGGGGGGCAGGGGAAATTGTAGCATCTCAGAGGCAGGCAGATGGAAGGTCACTTGATAATTCTTTTCACCTTTTCTGGATGTCCGAACATTTTTCAAGATGAAATGTTGGAGCATTAAAATCGTACCCCTCGTGCATCTGGGCCTTGAGCCCTGACAGCCGCTCATGACACAGAAAGGAGGACAGCCAGACCTCGTGTCCTCCTGCGGTGAAGTCTGGCCAAGGAACAGAAACTGAATCTGACTACCTGTTGACAGGAAGCTCAGGGGACAGAGCGAAGTGTTAAAACTACGGCCGGATGATGGTATCATGCTGGGACAGTCAGCAACACCAGCGCCCAGGTTTCTTCCACAAACATGTTGCAAGAGAGAAAACAAAAAGAGAGAGCAAGAAAGAGGAACCCGGAGATGAAAAAAAGACTTAAAGGAACTCAGCTAATGCACTTTGGACACCCGGTTTGGATTTTTATGTGAACAAACTACAAACCAACAAACAAAGGACAATTATTTAAGAGACCATTGGGGGAAACCGATGTGGTTCAGCCACCTGGGCCCCTGCCTACCACACGGGAGGTCCAGGGTTCGATGCCCAGGGCCTCCTGGTGAGGGCGAGCTGGCCCATGCAGAGTGCCGGCCCACACGGGAATGCCGCCCTGTGCAGGAGTGCTGCTCTGCGTGGGAATGCCACCCAGTGCGGAGAAGCTGCCCCGCGCAGGAGTGCCGGCCGACACGGAGAGCTGGCGCAGCAAGGTGATGCAACAAGAGAAGCAGAGGAGAAAAATGAAGACAACGCACCAAAACAGGGAGCTGAGGTGGCGCAAGAGAGCGATCGCCTCTCTCCCACTCTGGAAGGTCCCAGATCGGTTCCTGGAGCCGCCTAATGAGAAGACAAGCAGACACAGAAGAACACACAGCGAAGGGACACAGAGAGCAGACGATGGGGGGGGGATGGAGTGGAAGGGGGGAAAGAGATGAAAATAAATCTTAAAAAAATAAAGAGACCATTGGGGAACTTTACACATGAACAGGCAATGCCACAGTGATGAAGGCTGAGGAATTATTGTTAAACTTTTTAGGTGCCACACCGATCATTGTGAGCAAATTCTTGTATCTCGGAGACACGGACCAAAGATTTTACAGACGGAACGATCGGACGTCCGAGATTTGTGTCGTATAAGTACCCAGTGGCGGGAGTTGGAGTAAGCCCGCTGCTGAGGGAAACTGTTGACACTGGCTTAAGTGGAGATTTATTCCGTAATTCTCTTTGGCTTTGTATATGCTTCAAATGAAAGGTTTTTTACAAAAAGTATAAGACCGGGAACTCTGTATTTGCTGTGTGATTTTTCTGTAAAGTAACATGTGCTTTAAAAGAATAAAACTCGAGAGCCGTTCTCCCCACGCTCCCGCGCCCTCTCCGGCCAGCTCGGCCCCTCCCATGCGCCCTGGGACCCTGTCTTGCGCCCCATCCGCAAGCTGGGCCCCTGTGACATGCCGGACAGACCATCGACAGCCCGGCCACTGCCATCTGCACCCCCTGCCCGACCCCAGCCCCGCACCGGACGGCCTAGAGCCCTGCGCTGGCGCGGCCATCACCGCGCACCACGTCCCAGCGACAGATGGCCGCCTTTGACCCTCGGGACTGGCCTACGAGGTATCTGAGCCCGGACAACGATCCAGATAGTCACCACCCAGCAAGCGGCCAGCATTCCACGTCCAGCGGTGCCCATTCCCGCCCGCTCCCAGGGACTTCATCTGCCCTGACCAGAGACGGCTGCCAGGGCCCGGGTGGGCCGGGCAGCCAAATCGAGTCGTTTTTTTCCCCCTGTGGACCAGTTATTTTTGCTCAGATTCCAGTCATCTTTAGTATTTGCAGCTGTCTCTCACAGGTGTGCCTTTCCCTCAAAACATTAAGCCCTGCTCTCTGCCCAGCTCCTTTACGCCACCAGGACAAAAGCCTTTTGATTATTTTCAATAAATGTGAGATACTATTAAAAAAAATAAAAAAAGTCTAGGGAAGCGGAGGTGGCTCAAGTGCTAGGGCCTCCCCCTACCATATAGGAGGACCCGGGTTCCATCCCTGCAGCCTCCTGGTGAAAAAGGAGAAAGCGTGCCCGCACGGCGAGCCAGTGCCCTCACGAGTGAGTCACGCAGCAGGATGATGACACAACAAAAGAGAGGAAGGGGAGAGTCAAGGTGCAGCGCAGCAGAGACCAGGAACTGAGGTGGCGCAATTGACAGGGAACCTCTCTCCACATCAGAGGTCCCCGGGATCGAATCCCGGTGCATCCTGGAGGAGAAAGATGAGAAAAGAAGACAGAAAGAGAAACATCCAGAAGATCACACAGTGAATGGACACAGACAGCAAAAACAGCAGGGAGGGGGAAGCGGGGAATCTCAATAATAAAAAAAAAGTCTATTAGAAAAAAGCACAAGAAGCAACAATAACTGCAAGGGTAAGCCACATAATTTTGTTCCGACGTGGTTAAGGAACTGGCCTAGCCAGTATCAAAACACATTCTGGGGGGGGAGGAAGTGGCTCAGTGGTTGAGCTCTGGCTTCCCACATACGAGGTCCAGGGTTCAATCTCCAGCACTGATACCTCAAAAAAAAAAAAAAAAAAGATTTAAAAGGAAGAAAAAATTAAAAAATAAAATTAAAAAACACATTTTAGGGAGCGGATGTGGCTCAAGCAGCTGAGCGCTTGCTTCACGGGAGGTCCCGGGTTCGGTTCCCGGTGCCTCCTAAAAAAACGAAAAAGCAAACCAGCAACAACAAAAAAAAACTCAGGGAGCCGATGTGGCTCTGTGGTTGAGCACCAGCTTCCCATGTATAAGGTTCCAGGTTCAATCCCCCAGCCCTGGGACCTCAAAACAAACACACCACCTTCTAATGGCAACAGCTTTCAGAATCGCCAGGCCCGGAGCCTACCAGCGGCCACTGCACTGCCGGCGGTTTATCACGCCAGTACTCTCACGCGCAGGTGGAAAGAGCGGCGCTCCGCGGTTATCTGACTGCGGCAGGGGTGAAGGGCTGGCGAGAGGTGGGATGGGAAACATCCCCGGGAGGGGAGAGGGCTGATAACCCTTCACCTCTGGCCACCACACAACCATCATCTACAAGAGAGGAAGCTCACGGATCCTCGGTGTCCAGGAAAACAGACAACAGATACAGAACCCCGCTCTGCAGGTTACCCCCTTTTTTTTTTGCAAAAAGACAGGAAAATATAACATCCGCACAGATTTCCTTGTGTCTAGATAAAATATCTCCAGAAACAAGACACAGGAAGCCTGACGACGCGGGCTGCTCCAGGGATGAGCCATGAGTGGCCAAGGGATAGGGATGGGAGATGTTTTACCACCCGCTCTTCTCTGTGCTGTTATCACTTGGAAATACAGCCCAATCTACTCGTTTCCGACACGTCTTTTAGTTATGATAAAAAATTATTTTAAGGAAATATTATAAAAAGCAACTGTTATTCAAATAGTAAGGAATTGTTCAGCCCGGAGTCTTGCAATGCACGAAGTCCCATGGCAAGGAAAATTATTTAAACGCCTTTCACAAGATATCTGGTTATGTAATCCGAGTCAAGGCCCCTGTGAAGTAGACACACTTTGGCAAACATCTGAATAACAATAATAATGTGTATTAAGCGCTTCCTGTTTGCTGGTCTCTCTGCTCAGCATTTTTCACACGTGGCCTCCTTGCTCTTTCGTCCATCCTAGGAGATAGCAAGATTGCTGATCCCCGATTTACAGCTGACGAGCGTGGAGGCCCAGAGAAGGAGCACCATTTGCCTGAGGTCACACAGGGAGGAAGGCATGAAACTGGCAGGGCCTTATCTTCATGGCACGCGCCGCCCCCCCCCCCCCCCGAGACTCTGTGCACTCTGCAAGTTGTGACTGAGCGCCTCCTGTGTTCCAGGCACTGGCCCGGGCGCCTGCTGCTGGTGATTTGGGGACGTGCAAAGGTTTCATGGTTAAATCCAGTTTCTTCTGCAGGTCGTCTCCCTTGAACCACAGGCCCCAGGAAAGCGAGGCTAGTGAAACGGCCTTGTCGAACGAGGGCCACTAGGACCACAGTCTCCAGCAGACGGAAGAGGAGTTGATTTCTGGCCTGCAGACAGGTGGGGCCCAGAGGTGGAAGCTGGGAAAAGGCAAAAGGATTTCATTTGCGGGTCTGGCAGGACTTCTGCCCCTCCTGGGTGCCTGCAGGACCACGGAAGGACGGCCAGTGCCCAGAGGTGGGGTCTCCCAGCTGGAGGAAGGCACGCGGAGTGGGCGAGGCGGACCTGCCCCTCTTGGGGTGGGGAGCAGGAGGTGCCCTCGGCGGGTGCCGCCTGGCCCGAGCCCCGTCCCCGGCGCAAGCAGGGCCGCGGGCGCGCTTCAGCACACGCTGAAGACCGAGAGCGCCTGGTCTCGGTACTTCTCCTGGGCGCTCCTGAGGATGGGTACGAGGTGCTGGAAGGTGGGGCGCACCGAGGCCTCAGTCTCCCAGCAGTTTTTTCATCAGGCGATAGACCTGGGGAAGGAGGAGAAGGGGAGCTGCGGGGCCCGCTCGGCCCTGGGGCCTGGGGCCTGGGCCGCGAGGGGGGCCTGTCTCACCTCACAGGGACAGCCCTCAGGCCGCGGCAGCCGGTCCCCCCGCTCCAGCAGCTCGGTGAGCCTCAGCACTGTCATCTGACCCTGCGCTGGGCCGATGAGCTCCAGGAACTTCTAGGGAAGAAGCAGATGAGGCGGGGCGGGACGACTGAGCAGCCAGGTGCGCCGATCCTTCGCCGCTGCCTCGACTACTGCTCAGCTGTGTGACCTCGGGTTTACAACCTCACTTCTCTGAGCCCTGGTTTTCTAATCGGAACAATCTCACCTGACAGCCACCTCCTGATGAACTGAGTCACAGGGTGACTCTGATCCAAGGGTTTGCTGTTCTTATGATGCCTCAGAGTAAGCCGTTTTTGCTGGCCCAGAATCATATATATATTTTTTCTACCAGTCCCCCTGATGTGTCCTGGGGATAAATCCCTAATATGCTCTTGGCTCCGCCCCCAAGCCCAGGATCAATCACTGTGGCCCACGAGTCAAGGGGATTTTTGCTGGAAAGAAAAGGGCCCTTGGTCCCCGCAGCTGGGAGCATGGGTACCGGGACAGCTAGGGGCTACTGCCACCAGACGGAGCATGTGTTTGAAAAAGATGACCCCCATAGAAACCAGGGACCAATCTTGATGGCACAGGGGGGTCAAGAGGCAGCCCCCAGCCACCCCGAGGTTTATAAACAGCAGCGTCAGCCGTTTCGATTTTGCCACAGTCCATTTGAGTGGGGTTTCTACCACCCCCTTGCTTTGCGAATGGCTCGTTTTACGGACGCGGACCCCCAGGCTTGCTGGGGGGAAGTGGGGGGGCGGTGCTCACCGTAGGGGGACTCTGCCTGGAGTCGCAGCGGGTCAGCAGCTCATACAGGGTGACGCCGAAGGACCAGACGTCAGAGGCATAGTAGAACTTGCTCTCCTTCAGGCACTCTGGGGCGTACCTGGGGGGTGGGGTGCTCAGGGCGGGGTACCCGCCAAGCTGGAGCCCTCCGCTGGGGTTTCCCGGGGGCCCTGACACCTGACCCCCGGCCTGCAGCTCTCCCCTGCCCGCGCCAGCGGGACCCCGGCCGACGCCCTCCCGCCCAGGCCTCCTGGTCACCAGAACGCGGGGCTGTCCCCGTCCTCGCGCACGCGGTAGTACTCGCGGCCTTCGGGCACGGCCTTGGCCAGGCCGAAGTCCCCGATCTTGACCAGCCTGTCGTTGTCCAGCAGCACGTTGCGCGCGGCCAGGTCTCGGTGGATGTAGTGCTGCGCTTGCAGGTAGGCCATGCCCTGGGGGCGGGGCGGGGGGCTCTGGGCAGGCGGCCGTGCGAGGAGCCCGGGGCGCGGGGCTCACTGGGCGGGCCGAGCGAGGAGGGCGGCCACGGGCCGAGCAGGAGGCCCAGGCTAGCATGCCGAGCGAGGAGGGGGCCCAGGGGCTGGGCGGGGCCGAGCGAGGAGGCGGGCCCAGGGTGTGGCTGAGCGAGGAGGCGGGCCCAGGGGCTGGGCGTGGCCGAGCGAGGGAGGCGGGCCCAAGGCACTGGGCGTGGCCGAGCGAGGAGGCGGGCCCAGGGAGCCGGGCATGGCCAGGGAGGAGGCGGGCCTGGCTGGTGGGGCGTGGCCACACGAGGAGGTGGGCCCGGGGGCACTGGGCGTGGCCAAGCGAGGAGGCGGGCCCGGGTGGTGGGGCGTGGCCAAGCGAGGAGGCGGGCCCGGGTAACAGGGCATGGCCAAGAGAGGACGCATCCAGCGGCGCAGGGCGTGGCCAACCGAGGAGGTGGGCTGGGCGGCAGGGCGTGGCCAAGCGAGGAGGCGGGCCCAGGTGACACGGCGTGGCCAAGCGAGGAGGCGGGCCCGAGGCGCTGGGCGTGGCCAGGCGAGGAGGCGGGTCTGGGGTTCCGGGCGTGGCCAAGCGAGGAGGCAGGTTGGCGGGCAAAGCAGCCAGGATGCAGCTTGGGGCCGGACAGGGCCAGGTGACAGGAGGGGGCGGGTGCCCGGGGCAGAGGCGGGCCCACCTCGCAGATCTGCTGGGCGAAAAGCAGCAGCTGGGCCAGGCCGACGCTGTGCCGGGGCAGGTAGTCACGGAGGCTTCCCAGGGGCACGTACTCCATGACGAGCTGTACCGATTTCTCACCTGTGGGCAGAAAGGGGAGGCGGATGGGGGCGAGGAGGAGGAAGGCGGGAGGAACCCCCACTCCGCGGCAGCAGGCCCCACGCAGTCCCCGATGGGGCGGACCCCTCAGCCCCGCCTACCCTGGACCCTGACCCAAAGCGGACCCAAGCTCTGAGTCCCTGGCCCCGCCCCCGAGTCACCAGGCCCCACCCACCTGAGGGCTCAGCCCCTGAGTCCATGGCTCCGCCCCCACCCAGCCCGCCTGGGGCCTCCCAGCAGCTCTGACCCCGGCCCCGCCCCCAGGCGCCGGCCCCGCCCACCTGGGTCCTCGCAGCAGCCCTTGTACTTGACGATGTGCGGGTGGTAGAGCGCGCGCAGGATGTCGATCTCGCGCCTCCAGCCCGGGAGGAGCTGGGGGCCGCAGTCCGCCTTCAGCGCCTTCACCGCCACCATCTCGCCCGTGCCGTCGTGGGTCGGGTCGTAGCAGCACAGGCTGACCTTGCCGAAGTGGCCCTGGCGGGGGCGCGCAGGAGAATGAGCCCCGGCCCTGCCTTCCGGGCGGGGGTGCTCGGCCGAGCCACAGGCCCCACCTGCGCCTCCCCTCCTGCTGGCCGGGCCCGCTCGAACCTGGGGAGGGATTCTCGGCCAAGCCCCGCCCACAGCCCCCCCATTCCCCCCACCCCCCCCCCCCCGCGGACTGACCCCTAGGCAGGACCCTCCTTAGCTCGTCCCCAGGCTCCTGCCTGCCAGGTGGGCCTCCCAGAGGCCCAGGCCCCGCCCCCAGGCCTGCCGGCCCCGCCCCCAGGCCTGCCGGCCCCGCCCCCAGGCCCTGCCGGCCCCGCCCCCTCACCTCGCCCAGATCCCGGATCTTCTTCAAATAGCGCTTCTGGAAAACCGTGGGGTCCGGGGCCGGCGAGTCCGAGTTCACGGCCGAGACATCAACGAGATCTGGAGGAGCTGCAGGGGGTGAAACGTGACCCCCGCCCCCTTTGCCAGCGGCCAAACAGCCGGCCGCTCCCCCAGCACCCCAGCCCCCGGGGAAAGGAAACACTTTTTGTTGGCAACAGCTTCCACACTCCATTTCCTGCCCAAAATACAGAGGCCCTGTCCAGACCGCTGAGTTGGGGGGTCAAAGTGGATACTTGTATGTTCTGAGATCGGGTCAAGGGCACCGATATGTCATCCATGGAGAAAAGAAGGAAAACACCCATAGGAAGAGGCCGTGGGTCTCTCCAAGCAAAACACAGGAGAGGTCTGAGCACCGCGGGCCCTTGAGGCACTTAAAACGCGGCACGTGGTCGCCCTGCGCTGGCATCGGCGGGGTTCCCTGCCTTGCCCCCACCGCCACCCCGGCCGCCCCCGGTATGGCGGGGCTCACTTTGAGGCTGCAGCCGCGTGAGGTCGCGCAGCACGGTGCGGAAGGACGGCCGCTGGGCCGGCTCGTAGGTCAGGCACTGGCTGGTGAGCGTGGCCAGCTCCGGGCTCGAGGGCTCGGGCAGCGGCAGCTGCCTCTGGTAGAAGCGTTCTTTCTGCAGGGGGAGGGGGGACGAGGGGGGACCCGCGGGGGTCAGCGCTGTCCTCCCCCGGGGGCTTGGGACCCCCTGTCCCCGTGGGGAGGTGCCGGGCCCCCGGGAGCAGCGGGGTGGCCTGGGCTCTGGGCACTTCCATTTCCTGGGTGAGGCAACGGAGGCTCCACAATGGGGAGACGCGTGCCCGTGGCCCCAGCGCCAGGCGGGGAGCCGAGCACGGCTGTCTGCTGAAGCAGCTCCCACGGGGCTCCCCTTTCTCTGCCTGCAGGAAGCTCCCAGGGGAGGCATCTCCCCAAATGCACCAAAGCCTGGAGGTCAAGGCCACGCCCACTGCCCAAGGTTGCCCCTTCTTCCCTGCCTCACGCGGGCCATTCTTTTTTAATTGTGTTAACACGCGGACAACATGGCATTTCCTGTTTTCATCACTTCCAGGTATAAGATTCAGTGGTGGACGGCGGACTTGGCCCAGTGGTTAGGGCGTCCGTCTACCACATGCGAGGTCCGCGGTTCAAACCCCGGGCCTCCTTGACCCGTGTGGAGCTGGCCCATACTCAGTGCTGATGCGCGCAAGGAGTGCCCTGCAACGCAGGGGTGCCCCGCGTACGGGAGCCCCACGTGCAAGGAATGCACCCCGTAAGGAGAGCCACCCAGTGTGCAAGAAAGTGCAGCCTGCCCAGGAATGGCGCCGCACACACGGAGAGCTGACACAACAAGATGACGCAACAAAAAGAAACACAGATTCCCGTGCCGCGACAACAACAGAAGCGGACAAAGACGACGCAGCAAATAGATACAGAGAACAGACAACCGGGGTGGGGGAAAGGGAAAATAAATAAATAAATCTTTAACGTGGTGCAATCCTCAGCACGACTGAACCACTGGGACAGTTCTGAGCTCAGAGGGTGTGGTGGTTTGGAGCTGTAGGTGCCCCCCAAAACCAGTTTCTTATGCCTCAGCCATTCCTTTGGGGGTGAACCCATTGCAATGAGGACCTTTCGATGAGGTGGCTTCGGTTAGGGTGAGTCCGGATGGGAATCTGTCCTACCACGGGAGTCCTTTACAATTAGCACGAAATTCCAAGGGAAAGCCACGGAGCAAGAGGCTGCAGGTCAACGGAAGCAGGAAGAGAAGGGAGAGGCGGCCATGGGCCTGGCCGGGTGACAGAGGAGCCCAGGACTGAGACGGTGGCAGCCAGGCCCACATGGCAGGCACCGGGAAGAAAGCATCGCCTTGATGTGCTCTCTTCCTGGCCGCGACATCCCTGCTGCTAACGGCGAGCCCTGGCACGGCATCTGCTCGGGCAGCCGAGGAAACGCCACCAGATCCCACCTCCCCGGGGAGCGTCGCCTCACCCCTCCGGCCGGGCCAGGGGCGCGGCGTGACCCGGCTGTGTGCCAGGGGCTGCCGATCCCCCCGGCCTCAGGAGTTCCGGACAGTTCTCCCCTAGTGACCGACGGCCTAACTGAGGACCAGAGAATGAGGCAGCTCGGGAGACCCCCGCCTCCAGGCGCGGGAGGCAGCTCGGGGAGACCCCCGTCTCCAGGCGCGAGCGGCAGCTCGGGGACACCCCCGTCTCCAGGCGCGAGATGCAGCTCGGGAGACCCCCGCCTCCAGCCGGCCCCTCTTGACACCTCATTGGGGCCCCCTCGGTGGGGAGGGCCCGGGGGTCCCCTGGACCTACCTCGGAGGGGCTGCGGCCCTGCAGGGGGGCCTCCCCGTCGAAGCACATCTCCAGGAGGGTGGCGCCGAAGCCCCACTTGTCGGCCGCGGGGCTCAGGCTGTGGGGCCCGCCGGCCAGGCTCTCGGGGGCCGTCCAGGGGATCCGCTCCACCCGCTCTGGGGGCCAGGGTCAGAGGTGACTGGGGGCGGGGGGGGCGCGGGGCGGCCCACCCCCCCGGGGGTCGGCCCCGCCCCGGGCCTCACCTTCCCTGGAGAGGGCGGCCAAGCCCACGCCGGGGTCGCTGAGCTTGACGAAGGGGCTGCTGCCCTCTGCCAGCCCCGGCCGGGCCAGCAGCAGGTTCCGGCCGCAGACGTTGCCATGCGCCAGGCCCTTGTCCTCCTGGGGTGGGGAGGGGGGCGGTGTGGCTGCTGGGGAGGGCCCCCCTCCGCCCCGCGCAGGGACAGCCCACGAGAGAAGGGTCATCACTGGCAGCGTTGGGGGCCTGTGTGCTTGTCACCGTGGCCGGGCCACACGGGGCCCAGAGCAGGTCCTGCCCGTTCTCCCATTTTCTGTGGCAAAGGCCCTCGAGCAGGGACCCCACTGCTGGCCTCCAGCCCCAGCCAGGCACGCCCCTTCCCCAGGGCCTTTGCACATGCCGCTCCCACTGCCTGGCACGCCCCTCCTCCCCTCTCTGCTGCCTCCTTGAGGCCTTCCCTCACCCGCCTATTTCAGACTTCAGCTCTCATCCCAAATGGGGCAGCTCCTTATCTCCTTCCGGCTTTATTTACGCGACCCCCCCCCCCAGTTCTTACTATTTTCTCATGTTACATACGGTACTTAATCACCGATTCTTGTTTGTCTCCCCCAATTTAAATGCCAGGAAGCCTGCCTGCCTGGTTCATTTCTCTGCCCCGGGGCTTCGGACAGGACCTGCCCACAGGGAGGCTGAGAAAACACTGAAAGAATGCACGAAGGGGCCCGCGGGGGGGCTCCAGGAACAGAGGGGCTGGGGGCTGGCGGCGGGAGAGTATTCCAGAGGCAGCGAGTCCCCAGGGCCTGGGATGCCAGGCCGCGGAGCTGAGCTGTTTTCCTCTTCTGAGGGCTATGGGAGTCACAGAGGGCGTGTGAGCAGGCGAGGTGCGTGAACAGACCCGGGTTTTGGAAAGACCTCCTGGGGCCTGTGTGTGGGCTGGGGGACGTGGCCAGGCCTCCTCACGCTAATGGCCTGCCCCCCCAAGCCCCGCCCTCCCTCTGCCCCAGGCCAGGCCCCCTACCAGGTAGCTGAGGGCGCTGGCCAGCTGCTGGGCCACTGCCACCTTCCACGCCACGGGCACGCGGCCCCTCTCGCGCCGCAGCCACACGTCCAGGGGCCCGTGCTCCACGTGCTCGGTCACCATGATGTCTGCAAAGGCCCGGCTGCTCCAGGGGCTGCCGCCTGCCCCCCGGAGGCCAGGGGCAGGGTTGGGGCGGGGGGGGGGAGCTTGGGGGGGGCTAGAGGCCGGGACTGGGGGTGGGGAAGGAGCGAGCCGGGTTTGCTCAGTGGGAACGTGAGCTTGAAGAGGGATTAGGGGAGAGCAGGAAGGCAGGTGCGGGCTGCGGGGGGCTTGGAGGGGGCCGTGAAGGGTGAGTGGTAAAGGCCAGAACGGGACCTGGGAGCTGGGGTGGGGTGTAGACGAGTGGAGGTGTGGGGGTGAGCGTCGCCTGTGCCCCCCAGGAAAGGCACGTGGACGTCCTCACCCCCGGGGGGCCTGTGGCCGTCGCCTTAGTTGGAAGGAGGGTCTCTGTGGACATTGCCAAGTTAACACGATGTCCCAGTGGAGCCGAGTGGGCCCTGAACCCCAGAGGACGGCGCCCCTGGATGAGGAGAGGCCCCGATGCGGGCCAGAACTGGAAGAGGCGGGGAGGCGTCTCCCCGGCAGGCCCCCGGGGGCACGGGGCCCTGCCCACCCCCATCTCCACTGGGGTCTCCAGGAGGGGGCGTTTGGTTAGGGGAGCCCCGGGCACCAGGGCGGGAGGAAACCTGGACCAGAGGGTGCGGCTGGGCCTTGGGGAGGGGCGGAAGGGCAGGGGCTGAGGTCGGGGGCGGGGGGGGTGTCCCAGAGCGAGAGGGCTGAGAGCGGGGACGGGCTGGGGGTGCAGATCGGCGTGCAGCTGGGAGTCGGAGCGGAGGACCGGAGGCCGGGGTGCAGGTGAGGGTTGAGGGGCAGAGCGGGGGCTCAGGGAAGAGGTCAAGGGTCGGCGTGTATTCAGGGCTTGGGGTGCAGGTGGGGGGCAGTTGGGGATCAGGGTTCAGTCGGGGGCTGGCTGCAGGTCAAGGGTTAGAGAACAGCAGGGGTGAGGGTGTAGGACGAGGGTCGAGGGTGTGGGCAGGGCCAGGAGTAGAGGTCAAAGGTCGAGGAGAGGTCAGGAGTGGGATGTGGGTTGAGGGATGGTGTGTTGTCGGGGGTCAGAGTGTGGGTCAGGAACACGGGCAGAGGTCAAGGGTCAAGGTGCACTTAGGGATCTGGGCCAGTCCAAGGTCAGAGTACATGAGCCAGAGCTGGGCTGGGGCGGAGCGAGGCCGAGGGGCGGGGCCAGGCCGAGGGGCGGGGCCAGAGCGGGGGCGGGGCTGAGGGCGGGGCCGGGCGCACTCACACTCGGAGCCGCGCACGCAGACGCCGTGCAGGAAGGCCAGGTGCGCGTGGGACACCTGGCTCATGAGGCTGGCTGTCTCGTAGAAGGCCTGCGGGGACGCGCGGCTCAGGGGGGCTGCCGGCCCTGCGCCCCGGCCCCCGGCCCCCCCCCAGGCGCGCCCAGGCTCACCAGCGCGATGTCGTGGTGCCCGGGGTCCAGCACCTTGAGCACCACCCGCAGCTCGGGCGCGCGGGGCGCCGCTGGGGGCGGGGGGCGTCCTGCTCGTCCTCCGCGCCCGCCTCGGGGCCCCCGCCCCCCACTCGCAGGAGCCCCTCGTACACATTGGTCCTCGTGCCCTGGCCCAGGTGGGAGAGCTGGGGGGGGGAGGGCGTCACCATGACGACGGCCGGCCAGGCCCCGCCCCCTGCCCAGGGGGCACCCCCCTCCCCAGGAAGTGGCCCTCGCACCTGGGTGATCTCATCCTGATGGATCTGGTGGAAGCTGAGCTGGCTGAGGTTGAGCTGCCCGGCGCTTTTCCGGGGTCCCCGCACGATGAGGAGGTTGGAGGCCTCTGGGGGGAGGACCCAGGGGGAAGGGGGCAGCGTTAAGGGTTGAACTCTGTGCCCCCAAAAGACGCGTTCAGCCAGGTGATTCTGAACGAGGGTGCTAAGTACACGAGGCGGGGGGACAGTCTCTTAACCAATGGGGCTGGGAAAACCAGATCCCCATGTGTGGAAGAATGAACTTGGAGCCCTACCTCACACCATATACAGGATCAACTCAAAATGGATCCGGGACCTAAATGGAACAGCTAAAATGATGACACTCTTAGAAGATAACATGGGGCAAAATTTCAAGACCTGGGATTCAGCAGTGGATTCTGGGATATGATGCAACAATAGAAAATATAGATCGTTTGAACCTGATTAAAATGAAAAACTTACGCATCAAAGGAAAGTATGGAGAAAGTAAAAAGACATCCTGCAGAATGGTAGAAAATAGTTTCCAACCATATAGTGGATAAAGGTTTAATATTCAGGAAATATAAAGAGCTCCTTCAACTCAACAACCAAAAGACAAACAGCTCTATTAAAAAATGAACAAAGGAGTTGAATAGACATTTCTTCCAAAGAAGACACGCAAATGGCCAATAAACAGATGCTTAACATCATTAACCATGGCAAAAGCCCATTAAAACTGCAGTGAGGGAAAAAGATTTGGCTCAACGGATAGAGCGTCTGCCTACCACATGGGAGGTCCAGGGTTCAAACCCAGGGCCTCCTTGACCCGTGTGGAGCTGGCCCACGTGCAGTGCTGATGCGTGCAAGGAGTGCCCTGCCACATAGAGGTATCCCCCGCAAGGAGCGCACCCTGCGTGAAAAAAGTGCAGCCCGCCCAGGAGTGGCGCCTCACACACGGAGAGCTGATGCAGCAAGATGACGCAACAAAAGAGACACAAGATTCTTGGTGCCACTGACAAGAACACAAGTGGACACAGAGGGACATATAATGAGTGGACACAGAAAGCAGACAATGGGGGCGGGGGGATAAATATAAATAGACAACTGGGGGGGAGATAAACATAAATAAATAAATCTTAAAAAAAAAACACCAAAACACTGCAGTGCGATACCCTTTCACACCCACCAGATGGCTGTTACTTTAAGAAATGGAAAATAAGTGTGGGGAGGACGTGGAGAAATTGGAAACCTACTGCACTGCTGGTGGGCATGTAAAATGGTGCAGCCACGGTGGAAAGCAATTTGGCGGTTCTTTAAAAATCAAATATAGAAGGACCATTTGACCCGGCATTCCCACTTCTAGGTAAAGACCCGAGGAGAGTGAAAACAGGGTCTCAAAGAGATCCCTGCACACCAGTGTTCATCACAGCATAATTCACAACAGCCAAGTGCCGGAAACAACCCAAACGTCCACCTCCCGATGAACCAAGAAAATGGGGCCCGTAATTCAGCCTGAAGAAAGGATGATGCTCTGAGACACGCTGCGACATGGAAGAAGTTTGAGAACAGGATGCTTGATGAAACAAACAAGACACAGAAGGGCAAAAACGTCTGCTATCACAGTTCTAAGAGATGACTAAAAATAGCAGATTTGTAAATAAAGAGATAAGAGGTTACTGGAGGACAGGGGACATGGAGGGAGAGGGGAAGGGAGGGGTAGTTGTTTGTAAAAATAAGATAAAATAAAGGAATGCCCAACGGAAAAGAGAAATTCTTTAGTGGAGGAGAGCTAGGGAAGAGAGGGGAAGTAGAGGGATGGCAAGTTCTCCGTGGCAGGACGATACCTACTAGGCTGAAGCAAGGGACTGAAAATGGCATCAAAGCCTCAAGACTGAGTGACAGGGAATACCATAGAAGCCTGGGGAGAGGGGCCTGGTTTGGGGACCCCAACTTGGGAAGACTCAGAGTCGAGAAAAGTGGCGGGGGACTTTGGGCGGGGGATTTTGAGGAAGTAAAAGACCTTCATTGTGCTTTGAGCCAAGGGGGAGAGGCAAGGAGAGTCACTTGACAAGTGTTGGAATCTGCAACAGGGGAGTGATGGTTTGAAGCTGTGTGGACCTCTGTAGGTAGGTTCTTAAAGCGAATGTGATCCTGGAGGTGTGGATCCCCGGGAAGTAGATCTTAAAATGAGACCCACCTCATTCAGGGCGGGTTGTAATCCTCTTACTTGAGTTCATAATAAGAGAATGAAATTCAGACACGAGAAAGGCACGGGAGCAAGAAGCCGGCAGCAATGAGAGCCAAAGGAGAAGGGAGAAACCAGCAGATGCTACGATGTGCCTTGTTGTGTGACGGAAGAGTCCAGGATGGCCGGCAGCCAGCCTTTGGGAATAAGGCATCTCCTGATGATGCCTCGATCTGGACATTTTCCTCAGCCTTAAAACTGTAAGCTTGTAAGTTAATAAATCCCCACCATTAAAAAAGCTGGCCCATGTAGCAGTTTGATATTATGGATGAATTCCAAAAAGTAATATTGGATTATGTTTGTAAACTGAGCTTCTCCTCTGGGCATATTAGATTATATTGGATTCAGAGGTTTCCTTGATTAAGTAATCATGGAAACCCCTTGTGCCAGTAGGGCATTGATTCCCCACACTTTGGTATGTGGGGACTCACAGATAAAAGGCATGGCAAGGGACAGAGTGGCGGGCTTTTAATATTTTGGGGTTTTGATGTTGGAGTTTGATGCTGATGGGGCCCAGGGAAAGAGACAGAGCCGTCCACCTGATGGTCTACAGCTGCCCTTGTGGAGAGAGGCAAAGCCTAGAGAGCCTCATGGTCTACAGCTGGCCTTGTGGAGGAAACAGAGGAGCTGAGCCCAGAGGAGCCCAGGAAGCCTGAGCCCTCGCAGATGTTGGCAGCCACCTTGCTCCAAACAGACTTTGGTGCTTTATGGCTTCTACCCCAAATAAATACCCTTTATAAAAACCAACGCATTTCTGGTATTGTGCATCAGCACCCCTTTGGCTGATACAGCCCGTTTCATGTATCTGCGTTTTGGCAGCCTCGCAGGTGAGAACGAGTGGCCAGCAAGGATCATGAGGTGTTTGGGTTTTCTCCTAAGGACAAAAGGGTTTCAAGTACGAAGTGGCAGATTGGAACTAGGAGCTCACAGTTAAAACCAAAATCAAGCCTGGCAGTCAAACCTGTCTGTAGCGGCCTGGAGTTGAGCCTTCATTAGAAAAGCAATAAAATAAAATAAAAGGCGAGTAACTTGGCTCCGGCGCGTCCACTTGCCCTCCGCTGCAAGCACACCTCACCGTGCGGGCCGGGACACCTCTCCCTGCTCCGCCTTCACTAAGAAGAGTTAAATTTGAAGAGGGGGGGAAAGAGGGAGCCATGGAAAATGAAGAGAAGGATCCACCTGGAGCTGAGGAGTCAGGCTGTGGCAGCAGTTCAAGAACTTGTCCTGGACAATCGCAAATGAAACGATGGGAAAACTGAGGGCTTAACAGCTGAATGTGTGAACTTAAGAGTTCCTCAGCTTAAAAAATGTAGGTTTGATTTCAGTGTCAAGTATCCCCAAACTACCTAAATTGAAAAAAGCTTACGCTCAGTGACCACAGAATCTTTGGAGGTCTGGATACGTGAGCAGAAAAACTTCTGGATCTCAACTTAAGTGGCGGGGAAGTGGAGGTGGCTCGAGCAGTTGGGCGCCTGCCCACCCTACTGGAGGTCCTGGGTTTGGTTCCCAGTGCCTCTTAAAGAAGACAAGCAAGACAGCAAGCTGACATGACTGGCGAGCTGGGCTGGTGTGGCTGGCTGACGCAATGAGATGACACAACAAGGAAACACAATGCGAGACACAACAAGCAGGGAGTGGAGGTGGCTCAAGCAATCAGGCACGGAAGGTCCCAGGTTTGGTTCCTGGTGCCTCCTAAAAAGAAAACGAGCAGGCACAGAGAGCACGCAACAAAGAGACAAAGAGAGCAGACAGCTAGAGCAAATGAGGGGGAGAAATAAATACTTGAGTGGAAATAAACTGAAAGATAGCACCTTGGAACCTTTGAAAAAGTGGGATTGTCTGAAGAACCGGGCTCTGTGTAACTGTGAGGTCAGGAACCTGAAGGAGGACCACGAGCGCGTCTTCAGGCTCCTGCCCCAGCTGACCCATCTGTATGGCTACGGCCGAGAGGACCGGGAAGCCCGATTCCAGTGCCAAGGTAGATGGTGTGGACGGAGAGGAGGATGAGGAGGATGAGGACGGTGAAGATGAAGGGCTTGATGAGGAGGAGGATGTAGGAGGGGAGGATGACGAAGATGAACTCAGTGGCGATGGAGAGGAGTTTGGACACAATGGAAAAGTTGAAGCCGAAGATGACGAGGATGAGGATGAGGATGAGGAGAAAGACAGCAGGAAGGGAGAAAAGGGGAAGAGGGAAACAGATGAAGATGATGATTAAGACCCCAAAGGGGAAGCGGACTTGGCTCAATGGATAGAGCGTCCGTCTACCACATGGGAGGTCCGCGGTTCAAACCCCGGGCCTCCTTGACCCGCGTGGAGCTGGCCCATGCGCAGTGCTGATGCGCGCAAGGAGTGCCCTGCCACGCAGGGGTGTCCCCCGCATAGGGGAGCCCCACGCACAGGGAGTGCACCCCGTAAAGAGAGCTGCCCAGCGCGAAAGAAAGCGCAGCCTGCCCAGGAGTGGTGCCGCACACACGGAGAGCTGACGCAGCAAGAGGATGCAACAAAGAGACACAGATTTCCGGTGCCGCTGACAAGAATGCAAGTGGACACAGGAGAACACACAGCGAATGGACACAGAGAGCAGACAACGGGGGAGAGAAATAAGTTTAAAAAAAAAAAAGAACTGTTCAGTATTGGAGTACTCCTTTGGATTTGGTAGCTGTTTTTTTAAGGAAATAAAAAAGGTAGCTGTGATACAAACCCCAGGAAACACACTGTGGCAGTTTGGTACTGTTTATGAATTCCAAAAACAGACACTGGATTATGTTTGTAAAATGGTCTGTCCCTCAGGGCACATTAGATTATGTTGGATTCAGACGTTTCACTTTTACTTGATTAAATAATGATTGGGCGATGCCAGTAGGACGTGGAGTCCCTGTCCCTTGGTGGGCAGGGACTCACGGAGAAACCGCACAGACGGGAAGGGAGGGTGGCGTTTTAATGCTGGAGCCCGGGAAGTAAGCACACAGAGGAGCAGAGAGAAGGCTCGATTAGACCCGGCAGAGGCCCCAGGAAGAGACGAGCCGTTCACCAGACAGTCTACAGCTGGCCTTGTGGAGAGAGCAGAGCAGCTGAGCCTGGAGAGAAATGAGCCCCGGGAAGAGAGGAGCCCGGGAAGCCCGAACCCTGGCAGCCATCCTGCTCCAACACGTGGCAACAGACTTTGGTGAGGGAAGTAACTTGTGCTTTATGGCCTGGTAAAACTGTAACAAATAAATACTCGTTATAAAAGCTAACAGGTTTCTGGTTATTTTGCATCAGCACCCTTTTAGCTAATACACCCATCCACCCAAAGAGCCAAAGAACAGCTCTTGTGACATTCCGCCTTCCTCCATTTCGTGCCTCTGGGAACTCCACCACCAAGCTTGGGGACCTCGCCCCAACCACACTGTAAGCTTTGTGAGGTTTCTGTGCAAGGCTTGCCGGAGCGTGGCTAGCTGTGACGGTCATTCCTAACCAGTCACGGCTACTGGCTACCCTGGGGCTGTGACAGCATTTTCACATTCTGTACAACAGAAGCAGCTTTGAAAACAAAATCTTAGTATCTGGAGCCTGCTAAAAAAAAATAAGAAATAAAATAAAAAGTAAATAAAATTTAAAAATAATAAAAAAATAAGGAGAGATGTTCAAAAGTTCTAACTCGTGACCCACAAGCATGGTGTTATCTGCAAATAGGGGCTTTGAAGATGGGATTCGTTACACTGAGGCAGCACAGTTCAAACCCCGGGCCTCCTTGACCCGTGTGCAGCTGGCCCATGCGCAGTGCTGATGCGCGCAAGGAGTGCCGTGCCACGCAGGGGTGTCCCCCATGTAGGGGAGCCCCACGTGCAAGGAGTGCGCCCCGTAAGGAGAGCCGCCCAGCGTGAAAGAAAGTGCAGCCTGCCCAGGAATGGCGCCGCACACACAGAGAGCTGACACAACAAGATGACGTAACAAAAAGAGACACAGATTCCCGTGCCGCTGACAACAACAGAAGTGGACAAAGAAGAACACACAGCAAATAGACACAGAGAACAGACAACTGGGTTGGGGGGGAGAAGGGGAGAGAAAGAAATAATAACTTAATCTTAAAAAAAATAATAAAAAAAAGATGGGCCCTAAATCCAATATGATTCGTGTCCTGGCGAGAAGAGAGAAACGTGGACATGGCGATGCAGACCGAGCGGAAAGGCCGGGGGAAGATGGATGCAGTGACTGGGCGAGGCAGGTGCCAGCCAAGGCGGCTAAGGAAGGGGTCTCCCCAGCAAGTTTCAGGGGGAGTGCAGCCCCTGCCGGCACCTTGACTTTGGACTTGCGGCCCCCGGGAAGGCGAGGCATCACACTGCTGTTTTAAACCACCCAGCTTGTGGCACTTCCTTATGGCAGCGCTGGATGCAGAGGCAGAGGGTCCCAGCCCACCCCCATCCCCGCAGCCCCCCAGGGTCCTACCTCCCGGCCTGGGCAGGCAGCAGCGGCGCAGGGGGAAGCAGTCGTCGCCGGCCCGCAGCTGGCAGCCGTGCAGGGCGGCCCGCAGCTCGCGCACGCTGGCGAAGGAGCGGCCCCAGCCCTCCAGGCTGAAGGCCCCGGCCTGCTGCTCGATGGGGAACTTGCGCACGCGCAGGCTCGGCCCGTGGGGTGCCTGGGGGGGGGTGCAGCAGGGGTGACGCGGGCGGGAGCGGTGAGGAGGGATGCCAGGCAGGCAGGGGTGCCCCCTGCCCCAGCCCGCGCGGCCCCCGGCCCACCTGGCAGGCCTGGGCCACGGAGAGAATCAGGCGGGAGAGGCAGCTGGTGCTCCAGTGGATGAGAAAGAGGCCGGCCTCGGGCCGCAGCTTGGCCAGCACAAAGGGCTCCCTGGTGGGGGGAGGACAAAGGGTACCTGGGGCCGCTGCCGGACCCACACTTGGCCGCGGGGAACCGCGCCCGGCCGGGACAAACGCCAGGTGCAGCCGCTCACGCAGCGACACGGACCCCGGACACACGCAGCCGATGTGGCGCTGACACACACGTGGCCACTTGCACAGAGACGGGCACACGCACAAGTGTGGCGCACATGTCAGCCGCTCGCGCACACGGCAGGCTCCGTTGCTCACACAGGGACACGGGTGCCTGGAGGGCACCCCCCGGGCACACGGCCGCTCCCACTGCGTGCCTGTCTGGAGCGGCGTGTAGCCCACAGAGGCACGTTCTCAGGCTTCGTCCACACCTGTGGGGGTGACCCCACAGTAGGGGGAGCCTTCTGGCGAGGTGACTTCAGGTAAGGCGTGGCCCAGCCCAATCGGGAAGGGGCGTCATCCCCTCACTGAGGCCTTTGCAAGGGGGATGAGATTCAGACACGGAGAGGGAAAGTCACAGCGGCCGCAGCCCGAGGCTGGACATCAGCGGAGGAGAAGACACAGGCGCCGCCACGTGTCAAACTCAGGGCCGAGGGCCGCCAGCAGACTGCCACGTGTTCGGGCAGAACGCTTCGCCTTGACTTCCATTTAGCCTCAAAACCAGGAGCAGACGGACTTCCGTTCTTTACCCCGACCTGATTCGTGGTGTTTGCTTGGGCAGCCCAGGAAAAGAAGACCCGCGGTGACACGCGGAACGCCTGTCACACACCCAACGGGCAGCCGTCGCAGACACAGCTGCTCACCCCGGGGAACGGGCTCCCTGGGGGCAGTGGCACCCCAGAGCTGCAGGTGACGACAGGCACTGCAAGGTGACGCCGACACCCAGCGGCGCCCGCACGGATGTGGCCCGCAGACCCCATCCCAGCGGCTCGCATGGCCAGAGCCGCCGGGAGCTGGAATGGCCACGTCACCCTCCCCAGAACCACACGCTTGGGTCAGAGGGGCGGGGCCACCTCGGACACCCCCAGGGCCCGAGTTCAGTGTCACAGGCAGGACGACGCCCCTGACAACTCTGTGAGCCGACGTTCACCGGCCCTGAGCCAGCAGCACGCAGGGCCGGGCAGGCCCACCGATGACCGCGCCTGCCCTTCCACACAGCCTTCCGCCGTCGGCCACGAGGTCACAGGCAGCAATGCTGAGGGGGTGACGCACACACCACCGTGACCCGCATCTGCCCGGGGGCACCGCGAGGCCCCACACGGACCCCGGGAAGACCACCGGCAGTGTGTGATGCGCAGCCCCTGCTCGCCAAATCCCCCGTCCCGTCAGGTGCGCGGACATGTGGCTGCAACCTCAAACGCGGCCCCCAGGGGGTGACCCAGCGCACAGAGACCGGCTGCCACGTGACCAGGCGGCACTCTCCAATGACACGCCCGCCCATACCATCGTCCCCGGTGCACTCACACGCGCATTCGTGCGCACACGCATGCCTGCTGTCGTGTATCGCGTGTGTGCATGTTTGCACAGTGCACGCTCACTCACAGTGCAATACACACACACATGCATGTCTGTGTCCTCGGGCATGCACAGGTGCGTATGTGTGCCCGCAGGCACACGAGGCACACACCAGGCACTCGTGTGTACACGCCACGCACATACAGCACACGCAGTGCGGTTTGCACATGCACGCACTCGGCACGCTTTCGTGCTCACCCACGTGCATGCAAACATGCACACACACTTGTGCACTGGCCTGTACATGCACACACACGGGTCACTCATGTATGCACAGGTGCACACACGTAAGCAACGGATGGATACACCTGTGCACATGCCTGAACCTCAAATACATGCACGCACTACACACTCACGTGCATTTGCAGACACAGATGCACGCACAACCACACGCGCACCGAGACAGGTGCACACAGGCCACGTTCAAGCCACGTCCGTTCCAGCCTAGGCGGCGGCTGCCACCCACCTCCCCCCGCCCACTGCCCGCACTCACAGCAGGGGCCCGTGGATGCCCTCCCGGACGCTCATCACCAGCCGGGGGGGTGCCACCTCATGGCACAGGAAGTGGCTCGAGTCGGCCGTCAGGCGGAAATAGCCGTCGACCAGGGACACGAGGGACAGGGCAGCCGCCCGGGAAGGCAGGGTCAGCTCCTGCAGGTGGAGAGGGCGTGGGGGGCGTCAGGCGGCCGTGGACAGGGCCCCCCCCCCCTGCCGGCCCGCCCCCCGGCCCCGGGCCCCACCAGGCGCTGGTTGTCCTGCCGGTGGATGCTGACGTGCTGCTCGGCCACCACCACGTGCGTGATGGCCTGGAAGTCGCAGAAGTAGGCCCACGGCGGCTCCTGCGGCCTCACCTGGCCGCCCGCCTCCTGGGCCTTGGCTTTCTTGCCCCAAGAGCCGGCGTGGGGCTTCCTGGAACCCTGGAAAGCCAACACGGAGGGCCGCTGGATGGACCGGGGCTAGGCCTGTCCAGTCCCCCACACCTTTGCCCCCTTGGGAGAGCTAGCGAGGCCAGGGGACCCATGGGCCGAGGCCCAGGATCGCAGGTGGGACGAGAGATCTGCCCGGATGAGTGCACATTCTAGGGAAGCGGGTGTGGCTCAAGCGACTGAGCTCTTGCCTACCATATGGGAAGTCCCAGTGCCTCCTAAAGATGAGCAAGACAGCAAGCTGATGTGACAGGTGGGCGCAGTGAGCTGATGCAACAAGATGATGCAACAAGAGACATAAGGAGGAAAACATAATGAGTGACAACAAAGCAGGGAGAGAAAGTGGCTCAGGCGATTAGGTGCCTCCCTCCCACATCGGAAGTCCCAGGTTCAGTTTCTGGTGCCTCCTAAAGGAGATGAGCACGACAGCGAGCTGATGCAATGGGCAGACACAGTGAGCTGATGTAACAAGATGATACAACAAGACACAAGAAGGAAAATGTAACGAGAGACACAAAAAAGCTGGGAGTGAAAGTGGCTCAGGTGATTAGTCACCTCCCTTCCACATCAGAGGTCCCAGGTTCAGTTTCCGGTGCCTCCTAAAGAAGATGAACAAGACGGCAAGCTGATGCAATGGGCAGACGCGGTGAGCTGACACAACAAGATGACGCAACAAGAGACACAAAGAGGAAAACATAATGAGAGACAAAACAAAGCAGGGAGCAGAAGTGGTGCAGGCAATTAGGCACGTCCCTCCCACATAAGTGGTCCCAGGTTTGGTTCCCAGTGCCTTCTGAAAAGAAGACCGGCACACAATAAGCAGACACAGCAAAGGCAAACAACGAGGGGGTGGGGAGAAATAAATAAATAAAATAAATCTTAAAGAGAAAGAGATGCACATTCCAGAAGCCAGACCCTTGGGGAGGGCAGAGAAGCATCTAAAGCTCACACACACCAGGGCCCCAGAGCCCCAGCCAAAGGGATTCCCCAGAGGTATGGACCCCAGGGCACAGGCAAGAACACTCCCCAAAAAACAGAGCCCGGAAAGCTTCTTCAGCTGCCAAGAGGAATGAAATCCTGCTACATGCAGCTACATGGGTGGAACCCGAAGACACCCTGCTGAGTGAAAGAGGCCAGGCACAGGCGGTTGGCTAGCGTTACGACTCCACAGATAGGAAATAACTAGCACAGGGAAATGCCCGAGACAGAGGGGAGATTAGGCTACCGGGGGCTGGGGGGGGAGGGAATGGGGAGCCAGGGCTTCGTGGGCAGTTGCTCTTTGGGGTGTTAAAAGGGGTAACGTTTCGCTGTGAGGGTTGTCCAACACTGTGAACGCTGATGAACGCCAAGGAGCTTTAGGTTTGAGGACGGCTGGCTAAACCGGGGAGCGGTACGCTGTGCGTGTTTTACCATCGCTGAAGAATCCCCAAGGGGAATGGAGCCCAGGGGACGGAGGGACGGACACGCCCTGCGACCGAGGTGCTGGAACACGCGGGGACAGCAGTGGGCAGGGCCAACCTCAGAGGGGAAGGCCGGGGCGGGGCGGGAAGGAGACCCCCTCCCAGCCCTGCCGGGACCACCGAGTCGGCAGGCAGCGAAACACCTGCCGGGGAGGAGTCGGCGCCGCCGCACAAGGCCTGCTTTTAAATCCGGTGCACATTCCCGCTCCCTGGGCAGAACAGGTCCATTTCTAAACAGTCTTTTTAATCTGGAAGGAAGTGGCTGCGGCCAAGGCAACTAGGGTGGGTCTGGATCCTCCCAGAGCAGCCGGGAGTGCGTGGAAGAGGGCAGGCGGGAGTGCAGGCCACGGAAGCCAGAGGACGGCCAGGCAGAGGGGACAAAGCCGGGCCTTGTGGCTGCTGGACCCTGCGCCCCAGTCCTCTAAACCCACAGGTTGGGTGGTGTCCGTCTTAGCGCCCAAGGGGTGTCCTGCTCACCTCGGCCTGCGCCGGCCGCCACTGGATCCCGCCCGTGCCGGTCACCAGCACCTCGTGCGTGGGGGGTCCCCCGGCGGGCTCCGGCTCGTCGCCCCAGGGGCGGGCGGGCGCCCCCTCGGCCTGGGCCCGCAGCGCCAGGCGCTGCACGGGCACGCGCTCGGCGCCGAAGCGGGGCGCCAGCCGCTCGAGCGTGGCCAGGTACTTGACCATGACGAGCTGCGGGGACAGGCGGCCCGGCTGGAAGCGCCGCAGGAACCTGCGGAAGAGGCTGCGCAGCCGCAGGCGCGTCAGCGCGTTGTGCCGCCGGATGTGCTGCCGGAAGGAGCGCGGGATGCAGTCCTTGAAGCTGTGGGGACCGAAGTGGGGGGTTGTCAGCTGGGCGACCCAGGCCAAGCTGCGTGACCTCTCTGAGCTTCTGGAACGCGGGCTGCATGGGTGGGGGCGGGGAACAACGCGCGAGGAGGGGTGGCACGCGGGCGCTGCAGGTGTGGGGGTCTGGGGGGGGGGGGAACTGCCAAAAGTCCAGCTTCCAGCACCTCCCCGAAGCTCCCGAGGCCTCAGGCGCCCCGTCTGCGCAGTGGGGGGCTCAGAGCGTGATGCTTCCGCGCTCAGGCTCGGCAGGGCCGCGGGGGCTGTTATTACGGGACAGGCCGCTGTTGTTTTTTATCGTTAACGGGGTCGTCGACTGAAGGCACGGCTCTGGGGGGACCCCCCGTGGGCCCCCATCTGCTCTCTTCTCCCCATCGCCTGCGCTGGGGTGCCGTGCCCCAGGTGATGGGTTCTGGTGCCTCGGTCTCCACTGCCGTCCCAGGCTCTCCGCCCCCACCCCGTGGCCAGAGGGATCCTCCAGGTCAAGGTGCAAGGGCTGCCTGCTCCCCTGCTCCGATCTTTCTGGGAACCCCCCGCCCCCCCAAGCGCCCCACGGGCTCCTGCAAGTCCCATCGCTCCAGGTGCTCTGGGAAGGGGCCTCTGCGGCTTCTGCAATCGCGGTCCTCTCCCTCTGGGTGAGACCCCCTGCTCGGCCTTCAGGCCTCAGCGGGAAGGGGCTTCCCCAGCCACCCTCGTCCTCTGGAGCAGGGCAGGCTGCACGTAGAGCTGCTGGCCTTTAAGACCCAGGCACCCGTGCCGCCTCCTCCCGGCAGTCTGCCCGGATTGTCACTCCATGCAGCGACCCAGGAGGGCTCTGCCCTTGGCGGTGAGCAGGCTGGCTCCCAGCTGCTCCTTCCTTCTCCTGCGTTCTACAGGGTCCGCAAAGCCGATGGGCTCTGAGGATCCGCCAAGCTGCTACCCGCCTGCTCGCACCTCCTCCCGCTGTCCCCCTCACTCGCTCTGCTCGGGGCCACACCGGCCCTCCTCACAGCTCCCCCGACACGGTCAGGTACGGTCCAGCCTCAGCGCCTTTGCGTGTGCCCGTTTCCTCTGCTTGGAACGCTCTTTCCCAGAGGCCTCGCCCTCCTCTCCCGCAAACGCTGGCTCAATCGCCACCTTCTTGGCAAAGCCTTCCCGGGCGACCCCATTTTCTATGACAAACCCACCTTGTTTCCTGCTTGCTTTCTCCCAGTGCACTGGCCACTACCTACGCCACGGCGTTTCGCTTTCTTCTGTGATTTACTGTCTGTCTCCTTCACACGATGGGAGCTCCGGCAGGGCTTTTTTCCAGCTTGCTCACTGCTGGGCCCGCCACCCCCCCGGAGACACCTGGCACGTGTTTGCTGAATGAACGGAGGCAGGGAGGGCTGCCAGGTCCACCCAGTGCCTGGGGCACCCCTCCCGCCCCACCCCCCCCGGGGCCCCAGCCCCATTCCCTGCTACCTGATCTTCTTGGCCACCTCCTCCAGCGGGACGCCCTGGCGGAGCGCGAGGTGGCACAGGTGCAGGAAAGCCATGCCCAGGGCTCTCGTTCTTGAAGTGGTGGATCTCCTCGTCGCTCGACAGCTCCGCCAGGGACCACCACGGTCGTTCACGAACTCGTGCTTGCCCTGGGGCGTGGGGGAAACCCCACCCCTCCGCTACCGTTGCATCTGCCCATGTCTGAGCGAGGGTTCACGGGAGGGCCGAACACACAGCACGCGCGGGCCCGCCGCCCCCTCCCAGTGCCGGGCCCCGTGGCAGGCATTACTAATCGAGTCGCAGCGTTCCTGCCCATACAACCCTGAGATCCGGGACCCGTTGGCTCAGCGGCCGAAGGATCCCAGAGGGGCATGAGCTGAAACTTCTTGGCTATACTGAGTTGGGGAAGGAAGTGTGTGTGGGGGTTCGATTGTCCCCAAGTTCCCCCCCCCCACAAAGAGTCCTGTTTCCCTGGCCCTGCTCACACCTGCTCAAAGAGGTACTCGAAGGAGGCCGGGTCCAGCAGCTGCACCCCCTGCTCTGCCTCTTGGGGAGGAAGGCTCGGCCCCCGGGGGCCTGCAGCGGTGCACGGGCTGGTTCCTGGGGATGCATGCCGTGCCAGTTCCGGAAATAAAACCTGCAGGGGAGGAGGGGGCAGGGCTGGGCCTCTCGGAGGGCCGCCTCACCCCCCCTGTGCCCAGGTAAGTCTGCTGGGGCTGTGCCAGGGTGGTGCCCGTGGGGTGGGGGACGGAGCCAAAGGGGACGAGCCTCTGCCCCACTCTCATGGCGGAAGTACAGCATCAGGCCCGTGTCCCTGGGGGCTTCCAGGATGTGGTTTGGGGGCAGCCAGACCTGGGCCTAGGGCGTCGAAGAGGGGCAAAGAGGTTGAGGCAGGGTGGGGTGATGCCATGCAGCGGGGAAGAGACAGAGCTCACGCGGCCGCTCCTGCCGACAGCGCCGTCTCCCGCCACTAGAAGGGAGGCAGACGGTGCAGTGTGCAGCCAGGCTGTGGCCTCCCAGGGGAGACCGACACTTCCCGGCCTCCTCGGGCGGGCGAGGATGGGGCCACTGGACTGGTTTCTGGCCAGGGGAGGTGTGGGCAGAGGGAAGTGCATATTTCCAGGCCCGCCAAGAAAGTCTCCTGCCATCATTCCCCGCCCGGGGGATGCTGGAGGTCCCTCTTGCCAGGTGGCGAGGCTACAGGATGGAGGTGAACTGTCTGGCCTTGCATTTGATTTCAGGTAAGCCTTAAAAAATTTTAAGCTGGTGGCAGCGGACTTGGCCCAGGTGGTTAGGGCGTCCGTCTACCACATGGGAGGTCTGCGGTTCAAACCCCGGGCCCTCCTTGGCCCGTGTGGAGCTGGCCCATGCGCAGTGCTGATGTGCGCAAGGAGTGCCCTGCCTCGCAGGGGTGTCCCCATGTAGGGGAGCCCCCACGCGCAAGGAGTGAGCCCCGTAAGGAGAGCCGCCCAGTACGAGAGAAGTGCAGCCTGCCCAGGAATGGCGCCACACATACACGGAGAGCTGACACAACAAGATGACACAACAAAAAGAAACAGAGATTTCCCATGCCGCTGACAACAGAAGTGGACAAAGAAGACGACACAGCAAACAGACACAGAGAACAGACAGCCGGGGTGGGAAGGGGAGAGAAATAAATAAATAAATCTTTAAAAAAAAAAATTTTAAGCCCGGATTTTTTGGGGGTGGGGTGCTTGTTACTGCAGCAAAACCTATCCTAGACTGACGAACGCAATTCTACAAATCACTGGTCTCATCTCCGACCTCCAGCCCTGCAGAAACATCCAACTATCTTCCAGAGGTTTTCTCCCTGGACATCCGAGGCTACCCCAGATGTGTCTTGCTCCAAACTGATCTCGTATGCCCTCCCCAAACCTGCCCCTGCCAGCCACTTGATCCCTTCCCTGACTCCTCCCAACCACTCCACATCAAACGGGTCGCCAAGTCCTCTTCTTTCTGAGTCCCCCCCATTCTCTAGGATCCACTGATTTCCTTGGAAACCAAAGCCCAGCCTCATTCTAGCCCCTCGGCTTATCTCCCGGCCACCAGGCTTGACATCATTCCACGAACCAGCTGCCCCGGGCATCTTTCTTTCCACGCACATCATTTTAAGTATTTACCTAAACAGGCCGTTTGGAATAACTTATAGACACCCGTGCACTAGCCATCAGGAAAAGAAACAAAGCTTGGCAGTTACGACCGATGCACCTGTCCACATCCTCCTCCCTTTCTCCACTGTCAACAAGGTGAAACACAGTCTGGGTGACAAGGAAAGGCCGTTCCTCTTTTCCTCGCATTCCGGGGCTCAACCACACTGCAATCTCTCTGTTCCTTCTCCTGCTGATGGACTTTGGGACGGTCTCCCATGTCTCGTGACGGGAAATGGGGCGGCTCTGACCACTGCTGGAAAGCGTCTCCTGGAACACAGGAGCTCAGGGCCCACGGGGTATTCGTCGAGGAGTGGAACTGCTCGGCCCTCAGGGAACGCACGTTTCAGCTGTGTTAGATGATGCCACGTTTGCTCTCCAAAGCGGGCCGCATCCAGCTGCACTGTCTCAAAGCAGGCGGAGACTGCTCTTCCCTTGTGAGACAACGTCCCTGGGGTAGTTTGCGCACTCCATACCCCCAGAAGAGCATGACCTTAAACCCGACTCAATTCCCGTGGGTGTGAGCCCACTGTAAGACGGTCCTTCGGATGAGGTGACTTCGGTTAAGGTGTGGCCCCACGTCAAGCAGGATGGGGCATCACCCTCTTGCTTGAGGCCTTTATAAGCAGAAAGAAATCCAGACTTAGAAAGAGAAAGCCTCGGGAAGCAAGAAGCTGGAAGTTAACCGAAGCTGCAAGAGAATGGAGAGGCCCAGGAGATGGCCACCGTGTGCATTTCCATGTGACAGAGGAGCCCAGAACCCATGGATCGCCAGCAGCCAGCCCCAGAATGCCAGCCTTTGGGAAGAAAGTATTGCCTCGATGATGCCTCGATTTGGGCTTTTCTCCTGGCCTCGAAACCCTGAGCCAGTAAATTTCCATTCTTTGGGAGACAGATGTGGCTCAGCCGACTGGGCTCCTGTCTACCATACGGGAGTGTCCAGGGTTCAATTGCCCAGGGCCCTCCTGGTGAGGGGCGAGCTGGGCCACATGGGCCTGCTGGCCCATACAGAAAAGCTGCCTGGCGCAGGAGTGCCGGCCGACGCTGAGAGCTGGCACAGCAAGGTGACGCAACAAGAGACGCAGAGGAGAGAAAAGAAGAACACAGCAGAACAGGGAGCTGAGGTGGTGCGAGAGTGATCCCCATCTCTCCCATTCTGGAAGGCCCCAGGATCGGTTCCCAGAGCTGCCTGGTGAGAAGACGAGTAGACACAGAAGAACGCACAGCGAGTGGACACAGAGAAGACAATGGGGGGAAAGGGTGGGGGGGAGAAATAAATAAAAAATAAATCTTTAAAAAATTTTTTCCCATTTTTCAAACAACCCATTGCGTGGTATTTGCTGGAACAGCCAAGGAAACTCACACAGGCCTGAATCTCAGTTCTGGTGGTGGTGGAACCACAACATGGTGAAAGCACTTAATACTCACTGGATTATACGCTTGAAAGTGGTTAAAATGGGAAATTTTAGGAGGTATATATGTTCCACATAAAAACGTTAAAAACCCACAGAACTGTACAATACAAGAGTGAACCCCGGGAAACGGACTTTGGCCCAGTGGTTAGGGCGTCCGTCTACCACATGGGAGGTCCGCGGTTCAAACCCCGGGCCTCCTTTACCCGTGTGGAGCTGGGCCATTGCGCAGTGCTGATGCGCGCAAGGAGTGCCCTGCCACGCAAGGGTGTCCCCCACGTGGGGGAGCCCCACGCACAAGGAGTGCGCCCGTGAGGAAAGAGCCGCCCAGCGTGAAAAGAAAGAGCAGCCTGCCCAGGAATGGCGCCGCCCACACTTCCTGTGCCGCTTGATGGACAACAGAAGCGGGACAAAGAAACAAGACGCAGCAAATAGACACCAAGAACAGACAACCAGGGGAGGGGGGGGGAATTAAATAAATAAATAAATCTTTAAAAAAAAAAAAAAAAGAGTGAACCCCTTTTTAAACTATGGACTTTAATTAATATATAATTACAGGGAAGCAGACTTGGCCCAGTGGTTAGGGCGTCCGCCTACCACATGGGAGGTCCGCGGTTCAAACCCCGGGCCTCCTTGACCCGTGTGGAGCTGGCTCATGCGCAGTGCTGATGCGCGCAAGGAGTGCCCTGCCACGCAGGGGTGTCCCCCGCAGAGGGGAGCCCCACACGCAAGGAGTGAGCCCCGTAAGGAGAGCCGCCCAGCGCGAAAGAAAGTGCAGCCTGCCCAGGAATGGCGCCGCACACACGGAGAGCTGACACAACAAGATGACGTGACAAAAAGAAACACAGATTCCCGTGCCGCTGATAAGGATAGAAGCGGTCACAGAAGAACACACAGCGAATGGACACAGAGAGCAGACAACTGGGGGGGTAGAGAAATAAATAAAATAAATCTTTAAAAAATAACAATAATAATTATAATAATACTGGTTCATTGATTGTAAGAAATATGCCACCCTAATGCAAAATATTGATAACAAGGAAAAATAATGTAAAATAATAAAGGGTGTCATCTGGAACTCTGTACTTCCTGCGTTATTTCTCAATAAACCTACAACTGTTCAAACAAATGAACGAATGCATCAGTAAAACCAATCCCCCTCTCTGGCTTAAGCCTTCTATGGCTCCCCACTGCCCCCTGAGAAAACCCACCCCTCCGCAAGAAGCCAGCGTCAGTGGCTACGTCCTGGTTTCAGTTCGTACTTCTGCTTCCAAACTCTCAGAATTCACAGTCCAGTCACCCAGAGGAGCTTCTGCTTCCTCAAACGGGACCTGCTCTCGGGGCCCTCTGCCCACGCCGTCCCCCCGCCCAGGACGTCCCCCGTCCCCCGGCACGCCCGTCTGGGTCCCTTACAGAGCTGGTCACTGATGGGAAAACGGGGGCGTTGTGGAAACCGGGGGGGGGGGGGCGCCCTGTGCAGCCTGGGGTTCAGCGAGGGCTTTCTGGAAAAGGGAAGTGTCGGGGAAGTCCCCCTGGCTCTCCAGCCTCCTGTTCCAGGCTCTGGCTCCCCGCGGGAGAACGTCAAAACCGAAACTCCTCTCTCTGGCATTCAAGGGACCGTGAGATCTGGCCTCGGCGGTCCCTGCCGCCCCCCAGCTCGAGGTCACCCTCGCCCCCGACGGCCTGTCCTCTCTGCAGCAGCCAGGAGGCACCCGTGGGCACCTGAACCACGTCCCCTCGGTGCCCAGAACCCCTCCAAGGCTTTGCATCACTCAGTGAAAGCCGAAGTCCCACAAGGCCTGCGTTCTCTGCCCCCACCCTGCCCAGCCACCTCCCCGCCCCCACCTCCGCCCTTCTCCTCTCTCCCCCCGCCCCCCGCTCCCTCTGGTCCAGCCACACCGCCTCCTCACTGATGCCCGCAAGTCTACACCGCAGGGCCTTTGCACCTGCTGGTCTCGCACCTGCCCGAATCCTCTTCCTCCAGCTGTCCCCATGACTTCCTCCCCCACTTCCTTCGTTTTTGCTCTCCCCTTCCCACCAACCCCTCCCCGGTTGTCTGTTCTCTGTGTCTATTTGCTGCATGTTCTTTGTCCGCCTCTGTTGTTGTCAGCGGCACGGGAATCTGTCTCTTTTTGTTGCGTCATCTCATTGTGTCAGCTCTCCGTGTGTGTGGTGCCATTCCTGGGCAGGCTGCACTTTCTTTCACGCTGGGCGGCTCTCCTTACGGGGTGCACTCAGTGCACGTGGGGCTCCCCTATGTGGGGACACCCCTGTGTGGCACGGCACTCCTTGTGCACATCAGCACTGCGCATGGGCCAGCTCCACACGGGTCAAGGAGGCCCGGGGTTTGAACCGCAGACCTCCCATGTGGTAGGCGGACGCCCTAACCACTGGGCCAACTCTGCTTCTCACTTCCTTCATTTTTTAAAGTTTTTTATTTTGAATTAATAGCAAACTCAAAGAACCATTGCATGGGAAGAGGATTTGGCTCGAAGGATAGGGCTTCCGCCTACCACACGGGAGGTCCAGGGTTCAAACCCAGGGCCTCCTGACCCGTGTGGAGCTGGCCCACGTGCAGTGCTGATGCGCGCAAGGAGTGCCCTGCCACGCAGGGGTGCCCCCCACATAGGGGAGCCCCACGTGCAAGGAGTGTGCCTGGAAGGAGAGCCGTCCTGAGCAAGAAAAGTGCAGCCCGCCCAGGAGTGGCAACGCACATACAGAGAACTGACACAAGATGATGCAAGAAAAAGAGACACAGATTTCTGGTGCCGCCGATAAGGATAGAAGCGGTCACAGAAGAAAACACAGCGAATGGACACAGAGAGCAGACAATGGGGGGGAGGGGAGAGAAATAAAAATAAAAATTAAAAATAATACAAAACCCACATGGAGAATTCCAACACACACACCCACACACACCCAGATACACAGATCCAGCGACTTTGAAATTTTTGCCACATTCGCCGTATCATTCCTTCCATCCATCCATCCGTTTTCTGAACATCTGAGAGTAGGCTGTATCCACCATGCTCTCTGATCACTTAACACTTCCCTGTCCATTTCCTCAGAACAAGGATATTTGCTCATATAACCACCTTCAGGGCATGACACGGTCAAGAAATGCACCACACTTCCTTCTCTTTCTCTTCAAATACCACCTCTTCAGGGACCCCTTTCCTGGCCACCCCAGCACCCCATATCTTCCTCCACGGCTTCAGGTTTTCCCACGCCCTTTTCTTACTTATTGCCTTTCTTGCTATCACCCCGACTAGAGCATCAGCTCCATAAAGGCAGGGCTTTGGGGATGCCACACAGTAGGTGCTCACCGAATGCCGGCTGAATGAATGGACGGACAGATGGCTGGACGGGGGGGGGGGGGGCGCCCCAGTAGCAAGCCCCACTCCCCCCGCCCTGGGGCCTGGGGCCCAGCCTCACCGAGTTTGCCTGCGACGTGGATGCAGATCTCCTCGGCGGTCAGCGAGTCCTCGTGGAAGGTGACCCAGGGCTCCCCACCGCCGGGGCCAGCCCAGTGCAGGAGGACCTGCAGGCCTCCCCTGGGGCCTGCGGGCTGAACGCCATCTCCACCGGGCCTGCCGCCCTGCACGGTGGCTCCCCGCTGGCACAGAGGCATGCTCCAGGCGGCCCAGCTCTGCAGGGAGGGACGGCCCATCAGCCCCACTGGCCTCGGCCGGGGGGCCCCTTGTTAGTGTCTCGACCTTCCACCCGTCCAGCTGAGCCCCCACGGAAGATTCTAGGCCCCTCGGCAGTACGGCCTTAGGCACCCAATGGCCCCCATCCCAGCCTCGGTTTCCACATCTGTTCAGTGGGGTTGGGAGAAGGCACCTCCGTCTACTAAATCCGTCAAGAAAATTAAAAACACTGTACTCTCCTTCCCCTCTGACAAATTTGCACCAATATAAAAATCCCCTCTGACCTCACCACGCCCCGAAATAACCGGGGAAGCAGATGTGTCAAACGGACCCACAGAAGGTATTTGGAAACCATATCCGATTAGGGTTTAATATCCAGAATATACCTAGAGCTCCCACAACTCAACAGCAAAAGATAAGCGACTCAATTTAAAAATGGACAAAGCAATAAAAAATTTTTTAAATAAATAATTTAAAAATTTAAAAATAAATTAAAAATAGAAACACAGATCTTGGACAGGCATTTCTCCCAAGAAGATATATGAATGGCCAATAAGCACATGAAAAGATGCTCAACTTCATTAGCCATCAGGGAAATGCAAATTAAAACCACAATGAGGTACCATTTCACACTCATAAGGATGGCTATTATTAAATAAAGAAATAAACAAATAAGCGTTGATGAGGCTGCGGGGCATTATACATCATATGCAAGAGGTGAAAGCAATACAAGTGTCCATGAACGAATGAATGGGTAAACGAAATGTGACCCATCCACAAAATGGACTATTATTCAGCCTCAAAAAGGAACGATGTACTACTGTGGATAGACTGTACAAGGCATGGGACTGCACAACACAGAAAACCATGTGGTAGAAGATGGGCTGTGGTTAACAGGACAAATATGAGTGTTCTTTCATGAACTATAACAAATGTACAATACTAATACATGGTGTTAATAATAGGGGGTGTGTGGAAAAAATTTATCCAATGTACAGTATGGACCATAGTGGTAACAGTCTAATTATGAAATGAAATTTTAAAAAGTCTAATTATATTCTTTCATAATCTGTAACAAATGTTCCACAACAATTGGAAGCTGTTGATGGAGGAGTGATGTATGGGAATTCTGCATAATATGTATGACTGTTTTGTAAGCTTACAACTTCTCTAATAAAATATATATATATATATATATATATATATATATATAAAAGGGATGAAGTACTGATACAGGCTACAACATGGACAAACCCTGAAGACTTCATGTCGAGTGAAATCAGTCAAACACAAAATAAAATACTGTATGATTCCCCTTAAATGAAAGATCTGGAAAATGCAAATTAAGAGACAGAAAGTAGGTTACAGGCCAGAGGAAGGGGGTGGAGGGAGGACGGGGGAATGGGGAGTTACTGCTTAAGGGGCGCAGTCTCTGGTGTGATGGAAAAGTTTTGGTAACGGATGGTGGTGACAGTAGCACAACCACTGGGAACGTAATTATCACCAAGGACATGTATGTTTGGAAGTGGCTAAATTGGGAAATTGTATGACGCCTCTATGTTACCACAATAATAATAAAAATTAAAAAAGGAAAAGAGACAGACCTGAGGCAAGTCCTGGCGCTTCCTGGGTCAAGTCAAGCAAATCATTGAGCCACTCTGGGCCTCAGTTGCCCCACCGGGAAAATGGGGGTGCTCGGGGCACTGCCATCAAAAGAGGGCAGATCTATATGTCACATGCACATCAAAGACCTTGGCACGTTAAAAAAAAAAAAAAAGATAAAAAATAAGATTTCACGAATATGTTTTCCCTTTCAGGACAAAATCCCCGCCTCCCACCTCCACTGCCACAACAAGGCCCGCTCCTCCGGGCTCCCCTAATCCAGTCCCGGGCCTTGGGGAGTGGGGGTTCAGGAGGGAAAGCCTCCCGAGGTCTCCTGCACCATCAGGGAAATCCCTCTCAGCGATTGCACCGACTTTCCTCACTTAAGACCGACAGCGATGGGAAAACAGAAAACCGCACTATCACAATGCCAGGCTCCTTGGGAATCCGCTTCTCCCTGAGCCTGACTTCTCATCTGGACATTGGGGATATTTAAAAAAAGCCCTTTCCTTCAAAGGTTGCTGGGACGAGTCCCAGAGGAGGCAAGAAGGACAGGCTCGGCCCAGGGCATGCAGAAAGCGCCTAATAAATGTTCCCCACGATCAGCTCTTCGTGTTTGAGACGAGACCCCGGGCGTGGGGATTCTGGGGGTGCCACCTGCCCTCGTTCCTGGTACCCCCCCCCCCAAACCCTAGGCCAGCTCAGAGGGTCGGGGCCGGGGGAGGCAGGCTGCACCCCCGCACCCACTGACACCCCAAACCCGGGTGGCGAGCGGCAGGAAGCCGGGCGCCTGTAGCCACCGCCTGCCCAGCTCAGCCAGGCCCCGGGCCTCCCGCGGGCCGCACCTGGAGCCCAGGTGACCTCCGGGGCGCGCCCCTTCCGCCGCCCGCTCCACACTCACCCTTCCCCGGACCGCGGCGGGAACCCGGCTCCCCACCCCGCCCGCCGCCGCGGCCCTGTCCGCGCTGAGACGCCCGCTCCCATTGGCCGCCTGAGACGCGCGCGCCCATTGGCGCCGCTTTTGCCATAACGCGTCCTTATTGGTCCCTCCGCTGCGACGGCGGCGCTCCGATAGGTCCGTGGCCTCGCCGGCCGCTCAGCCGTGATTGGCTGGGTCGGCGTCCTGGACGCACTGCCGCGCCAGCGATTGGCTACCGAGGGCCGGGCGGAAACAGGGAGGGAGGCGGCTCCCAGGGCCGGGCGGAAGCGGGCGCAGTGTTTGCGCGGAAGGGCTCGAGCCTCGGACTTTTCCACGCGGGCCGCCGGCCAGAGTCCGGCTTCCGGATCTGATCCCGGTACCGCCGCCCAGTGTCCTCGCCTAGGCGTGCAAGGCCGTGCCCGGCTGCCGTTCCGTCCTTCAACCCCCTGCCACGTGGCTCGCGCCTTCACACCAGCCGCCGCTATACCTGGCTCCCTTCTCCCCCGGGGGTAATTTCCCATGCACCTGCTCACACCTCTGTCCCCATGCCCTGCAGCTCTGTTCTGAGCTCTGTCCAGGTAGCATCTCGGATGCCCCACCACACCCGAGTTCTACTCGCCATTGGCCGAGTCGCTGCCATTTACCGAGAACGCTATCCGCGGGGCGCTTTACACCGTTCTCTCGTTTGATCCTGGTAACCGCGCCACCCCATCCCGGGGTGGGGCCTCTCATCCCCATTTCGCAGAGGAAGAAACTGAGGCACAGAAAAGTGGAGTAACTACCCAGATCACGCAGTACTTACAGGCAGAACCAGGAGCCGTAAGTGCACATGGCTCTGAAGACGGGGAAGTGTTGGGTTCCTCTAGGTTCTTGGTTATGTTGCATAAAAGAAATTAAGAAAACGCCAGTTTAGTTAGGCCAGTAAAAAAAAAATTATTGGGAAATGGGGGGAAAGAACAGAGCTCGCTGCGAAATGGGAGAAAAAGATGGAAATACTTACCAAGAGATTATGCGGGCTCCTCGAGGGAGAGATTGTAATCTGGCTTGCACAGTCACCTTTATTAAACTATTGATTACTTCTCCCATTGCTAATGGTAAGGGGAGGGGCCCCAGCTATTACTGGCTACCCCACCAACGGTGGGCGCCAATGGTGAGGACTGTTTGGAATATCCGGGGCCAAGGGGAAGTGTGGCACAGACAAGTCATAACTTTGTTTCTTGGAGAGGTATCTCAGGCTGTCCAGTAGCTGGCCCCCGAGTATTTCATTAGGTGCTTCCGGTGAGTTGGCACTTCTTGGGAAGCTGACTTCACTTGGGATAAGCACCCCAGCTGAGAATTCCTTTAACTGTAACAGCTGTGGGAGTGATCAAAACCACAGAGTCAGCAAATAGACACAGAGAACAGACAACCGCGGTGGGGTGGGGGGGAAGGGGAGAGAAATAAATAAATAAATCTTTAAAAAAAAAAAACACAGAGTAAGTTTCCTCCCATTTTGCCTCTAATTGAGAGTGATACCTGTTCTCTTGGCAGGATTTGGTCAGAAGCTGTTCTCCCGATTTTACTTTTTTTTTTAAGATTTATTTTCCCCACCCCCTTATTTACACTTGCTGTGTCTGTTCATCTTCTTTTTTTTTTTTTTTTTTTTTTGCTTATTTGTTTCTTTAGGAGGCACCAGGAACTGAACCTGGGACCTCTGATGTGGGAGGGAGGCACCTAATTGCCTAAGTCACCTCCATTCCCTGCTTTGTTGTGTCTCTCATTGTGTTTTTCTTCTCGTGTCTCTTGTGTCATCTTGTTGTCTCAGTTCACTGTCTTCTTTAGGAAGCACTGGGGGGAAGCGGACTCCCCTGCTTAAATCCCGAGCCGCGCCAGCCGACCTGGTAGCCAGCGGCCACCGGTGGCTCCTGGATGTGATTAAAACACCAGTTCCCCGGTTTCACCAGCCGAGTTTCAGGCATCCAGGCACCCCAGGGGGCTGGCGGTGAGCTTACTGGCCAGGGCGGCTCTAGAAAACCCATTTTACAGATGCACAGAGAGGTCACGTCCAAGGTCACACAGCAAGAGCTGGAATCCAAATCCACGGCAGAGGGAGCAGCTCCATCCTGCCTCCTCGCTCTGGGCGTGTTACCTTATTTCCTTACACCCCCCGAGGCAGCCAGTCCGCCTGCATTGCAACCACTTTTGCTAACCATATCTTTCTCTGAACCAGAGATTTCACTCCTTCGCATAAATGAATGCCAGGCATTTTATTGGTGAAATTAATGGCCCGTTCATTAGCCTCGTAAAGTTGAGAAACACGGACTCCCAGAGGTGGAAGGAACGGTTTTCAAGAAAGCGGACAAGGTAACATATGAGACTCAGTTTCCAAAACGCTGCAGGAACAGTAAGGAAAACAGAGCTGGCATTCCAAGCAGCCCATTAGTTGGAGGAAGTGGGTGGCCTGATTTCTAGAAGGCTAACAGGTTCAGAGAAACACAACATTTGGGATGCATCTTTTTTTTTTTTTTTCCAAATTTTTTTTAATGGGATGCATCTTTAAGGCAACGTGGGGGCAGTGGACTTGGCCCAGTGGTTAGGGCGTCCGCCTACCGCATGGGAGGTCCGTGGTTCAAACCCCGGGCCTCCTTGACCCGTGTGGAGCTGGCCCATGCGCAGTGCTGATGTGCACAAGGAGTGCCCTGCCACGCAGGGGTGTCCCCCACGTAGGGGAGCCCTACGTGCAAGGAGTGTGCCCCGTAAGGAGAGCCGCCCAGTGTGAAAGAAAGTGCAGCCTGCCCAGGAATGGTGCCGCACACATGGAGAACTGACACAACAAGATGACGAAACAGAAAGAGACACAGATTCCTGTGCTGCTGACAACAACAGAAGCAGACAAAGAAGAACACACAGAGGATGGACACAGAGAGCAGACAACTGGGGGGGGGGGCGGGCGGGGAAGGGAAGAGAAATAAATAAAAAATAAATCTTAAAAAAAAATAGGAAGCATTGGAAACTGAACCGCAGACCTCTCATGTGGTAGGCGGACGCCCTAACCACTGGGCCACATCTGCTTCCTAGTTCTTTCTATTTTCCCTGAATATTGGGGCCTGCAGGAACTATAAAGGTGACATTTAATTCCAAGGGCAGTTGCTAGACGTTGGGTTATTTGGCTAATAAAGGCTGGCCCATTGGCACTTTGGAGGGATTTAGATAGTGCAAACGTGGGAATGATTTCCCTTGGGAGGGCTTTAGCCACTTTGTTTGCGGTTCCCCTTCCAGTGAGAAACGCTTCCACCCATCCAGTGAAAGTATCGACCAGTCCTAAGAGGTACTTACTGGCCTGGCAAGATGGCACGTGGGTCAAGTCTACCTGCCAGTCGTCCCTGCGTCTGGATGGTGTGCTAGGGGGGGAGTTTTGCTAAGCCTCCTGTTGTTTGGTTCTTTAATTGCACACAAGGAACAACGTTGGGTGCCCAGCCCTGGCCCTCGACAACCCGTTTGGCTAAGCTGGTCATGGCATCCCTAGACGGGTGGCTTGGTGGAGTCCGTGAAGGACCTTCCACTGTCCAGCACCTGGCAGGTAGACTTGAATTTCCTTAACAAGTCACCCAGTAGCTTCCAGGGTGAACCCCAGGCCAGCTGCTTTCATTTTCCTACCCTGGGTAGAACTGGAGCCTTAGGCAGGGGGCCAGGATCTGGGACAAGGGCTAAGAGAGAGACGGGGGTTTGCGCTGCAGCTTTAGCTGCTGCATCGGCTCGGGCTTTCCCCCTGGCTATAGCAGTGTCTGTTTTCTGGTGCGCCGGGCAATGCATCACCGCCGTATCTCAGGGCGACAGAACAGCCTCCAGTCGGTCCAGGAGATCTTGCCCGTGCTGAATTGGTGACCCACTGTCAGTAAGCAAGCCTTGCTCCCACCCCACGGCGGAGGGGGCAGGGAGGACAAGGAAAGCATACCTGGAGTCTGTGTAAAGATTAGCAGCTTTTCAACTTCGGGTGAGGGCGATCAGCCCTGCCCTCTGGGCTCAGGTCCCAGGGGGAAGAGCTTGTGCTTGTGTGGTTTCGAATTGAGAGACCACTGCACAGCCTGCCCTTTTGATTCCTTCTTTAGTAAACTTGTTTCCCTCTGTGAACTACTCAAAGCCTGGGTTTGCTAGAGGCTTGTAGAAATTTGATATTGTTTATGAATTCCAAAAATAGATACTGAGCCATGTTCCTAAACTGGTCTGTCTGAAGTATCACTCTTAACTTGGTTAAATATTGGTTAAGGCTTTGAGTGGGCCTACGCCCATAGGATGTTGCATCTCCGCCCCCTTAGTGGTCACAGAGAAACCAAACCGCAGAGAAGGAAGTTGGGAGTTTTGAGCTGGAGCCTGGGAAGTAAGCACACAGAGGAGCAGAGCAGCTGAGCCCGGAGAGAAACAAGCCCCAGCAAGAGAGGAACCCTGGAAGCCTGAACCCTGGCAGACGTCGGCAGCCGTCTTGCTCCAACACGTGGAAATAGACTTCGGGGAGGGAAGTAACTTATGCTTTATGGCCTGGTATCTGTAAGCTCCTACCCCAACTAAATGCCCTTTATAAAAACCAACCGATTTCTGGTATTTTGCATCAGCACCCCTCTGGCTGACTGATACAAGGCTCATCTTTTAAACGTGGCTTGCTTGAGTAGTTTTGGTTAAGAGTCTCAAGGCAGGAGTGGAGAAGGGGCCCCTGGGATCTGACCTTGACCCCTCTGCCCATAGCAGGGTGGCTGGGTTGAGGGTCTGATACACCCTTCGCTGCACCTCGGGGGTCTCTAGTGATTGAGCCTGGTGATCAATTAGCCGGCCACCTGTAAGCCTTGGTGGCCCTGACCTCCAGCTCGTTTTCCCCTGTGTGGGGTGCAGACTGGGAGAGGCTGCCCCCCATGTTACCTGGGTGGCTTGCTCGATTAAAAGGGCTGTCGCCCCCGCAGCTCTCAGGCAAGGCGGCGGTTCCCTGCGCTCTTAGCCAGGAGTTTAGGGACAGAAGCTACTGGTGGAGAACTCTCACCCCGTTTCTGGACCCACATTCCTACGGCCCTTCCTCTTGGTTCCAGAAAGAAAGGCTTGTTGAGGTTGGGAATTCCTGCGGCTGGAGGGCTGAGGCCTGTTTTAAGAAATGGAAGGTTCCGGCCCGTTCTAAGGGACGGTCGTTGGCCCCGCAGCGGCGCTGCACAGCCGCCGGGCTATTTCACCAAGCCTGGGTACCCACGGTCTACGGCGACCGCGCAGCCTGCGGAAAGCGCGCCGCTGTGTCGTCGTTTGTGGCTGGGAAAGGCCAGGTGATGGCGTAGCAGGCTAGTAAGACGGGGGATCGATAGACGGAGCTGGAACCTGGCAGAGGGGCCACGGGGACATCGGTAGCCCCCAAGAGGGCTGCGGGAGGACCCCCAGCCCCAGGATTCTGCCACCCAGAACAAAGACTTCTGGAAGCAAGGAAAAGCCCCGGGTGTTCCCTAGGGACTTTATCATTGGGTCCTCGCTAAGGGATTGATGGGTGGAGTGACCAATCAAAACAGCCAACCGCTGGAGCCCCTCCCCTGCCATTAGCTAAGGCGTGGGATAATTGACAGTTTAAAAGCAGGCACAGGACTGAGCGTGCTCCCGCCCTGCTCTCTCGCCTCTGGATCCGTCCCTGCCCTCTGGGTGCTGCTCTCGCCATTTTTCCTCTGCCACGTGGCCACGCAAGTAAACCTGGGCATTTATAACCTATCATGGGGAATTGTAGTCTGTAAAGTAGCCCTCTTTATCCCTTTTCACTCCCTTCCTCTCTACCTGGGACCCCTGCTCTGTTCTTTTTTCTCCCATTTCTCTTCCCTCCCTGCCTGAATAAATTACCGGCCAGCATGCTCTTGCAATTCATTTCTGCAGCACAGCCAAGAACCTAGATAGAATCCGGTAAGAATGGTTTGAACTTTTTCTGGGGAGAGAGACCTTTTCCCAGGGGTGAGAAGAAACCCCAAGTAGGAGACTTTGGCCAAGAGGTTTGTACCTTGTCTGCCGACACTCTGTAGCCCCTCTCGGCTAGGCAACTAAGGACTGAACTGGAGCTGGCATGGGAAATGTTGTGTGCTGGGCTACAAACCCACCGGTCATCCACGCGTCGCGAAAGGGGAGCTCTGAGGCAAGTGGGGAGCAGCTAGGTCCTGAGCCGAGACGTTCCCCAAAACTGGGGGCTGCCTCGGGACCCCTGCAGCAATGCAGTCCACGTAAGCTGGACTGGAGGTTTAAAGTTGGACTCCTGGGAAGCGGATGTGGCTCAACGGATAGAGCACCTGCCTACCACATGGGAGATCCAGGGTTCAAACCCAGGGCCTCCTGACCCATGTGGAGCTGGCCCACGTGCAGTGCTGATGCGCACAAGGAGTGCCGTGCCATGCATGGGTGTCCCCTGCATAGGGGAGCCCCATGCACAAGGAGCGCACCCCGCAAGGAGAGCTGCCCCGCACGAAAAAGCACAGCCTGCCCAGGAGTGGGGCTGCACACACGGAGAGCTGACACAGCAAGATGACGCAACCAAAAGAGACACGGATTCCCAGTGCCGCCTGATGAGAATACAACCGGACACAGAAGTACACACAGCGAATGGACACAGAGAGCAGACAATGGGGGGGAAGGGAAGGGGAGAGAAATAAATCTTTAAAAAATAAATAAAGTTGAACTCCTGCCATTCGAAGGCAGAAAGGGCTTGGGAGTCGCGGTGGAGAGGAATGCAGGAAAAGGCATCCTGTAAGTCTAGACCAGGGAGCCACGCTGCCGTCTCTGGGACCTGGTTAGGGACAAGCCGGTGAGCGGGTGTGACAAAGCCATTGACTGCTCTTAAGTCTTGGCCCAGCCTGTCAGTGCCCCTGGGTTTTTTCACGGGAAGACCGGGTGTGTTGCACGTCGTGGGTGGGAGGCTTCTAATGGCTTCCTCCGTAAGGGGGTACAGCTTCCTGGGAGGGCCGAGCTAATAGGGAGTCCAAGCAATGGAAACTGGGGGGGAGCCCAGACGGGCCTGCCCGGAACCCACCATCCCAGACTGTGTTAGCCAGCCAAAGGCATGCTGATGCAAAATACCAGAAATGGGTGGGTTTTTATAAAGGGTGTTTATTTGGGGTAGGAGCTTACAGATCCCAGGCCGTAAAGCATAAGCTACTTCCCTCATCAAAGTCTATTTCCACGTGTTGGAGCAAGACAGCTGCTGACGTCTGCGAGGGTTCAGGCTTCCTGGGTTCCTACGTTCCAGGGTCTTGCTTCTTCCTGGGCTCAGGGTTCCTCTCTTCCTTCCTCTGTGAGCTGACTTCCCAAGGTTCCAGCTTAAGGCTTCAGCATCAAACTCCAACATCAAAAACCCTCCACTCTGTCCTTTGCTTTTTATCTGTGAGTCTCCACCCACTAAGAGGCAGGGACTCAACGCCCTAATGACGTGGCCCAATCAAAGCCCTCATCATAACTCAATCACGCCCAGGTACAGACCACATTACCAACACAATCCAATATCTATTTTTGGAATCCATAACCACATCAAGCACTACAGTTGCATATTCACTTCAATCATTATTTGTTTTTAGAATCTATCATTGATTTTTTTGTGTTAAATTTTTTTTTTTAAAGAAAAACAACCTGACCGTCCTTTAACTCGTACTGCGGCCCCGTGGTGTTGCAGAGAGTAGCCTCTTCGGTTTTCGGCCGTCGGTAGGCAGGTTGCCCCAGTTTCTGAGTAGACACCCCAATGGGGAAGACACCTCAATGCTGGACTGCTGGAGGAGCCGCCCGTTATCCTAGGGGAGGCTGGAGAATGTTGGGCAGCCTGGGGGCGTCACACCACTAGTTCTCTCTGAACGGATTGCTCTCCAAGCCTGCGTCCTGGAATCTGGGGCCTTGCTCGCCGGCCCAGGTCCTGGGGGTCGGGAGCCTTAGGTCTCTGGGTGTCCGCAGAGCTTTAGAGATTTTGGGGGTGTCTGGGTCCAGCTCAGACCAAACACCCAAGCCAGGCTGACCCGAGGAAAGGGGGCCTTTCTTTTACCTACTTTGCAGATGGCTTCGAGAGAGCAAGCCCCATAGCTGCTCCCAGGGCTGAGTTCCGCAGTTAAACCCGACATTTAAAGCCCATTAAAGGGAAGCGGACTTGGCCCAGTGGTTAGGGCGTCCGTCTACCACATGGGAGGTCCAGGGTTCAAACCCCGGGCCTCCTGACCCGTGTGGAGCTGGCCCAAGTGCAGTGCTGATGCGCGCAAGGAGTGCCCTGCCACGCAGGGGTGTCCCCCGCGTAGGGGAGCCCCACGCGCAAGGAGTGCGCCCCGTAAGGAGAGCCGCCCAGCGCAAAAGAAAGTGCAGCCCGCCCAGGAATGGCGCCGCACACACGGAGAGCTGACGCAACAAAAAGAGACACAGATTCCCATGCTGCTGACAACAATAGAAGCGGACAGAGAAGTAGATGCAGCAAATAGACACAGAGAACAGACAACCTGGCCTGGTGGGGGGTGGGGGGGGAGGGAGAGAAATAAATAAATAAATCTTTAAAAAATAAAATAAAGCCCATTATTAAAACTAGAGGGAAGGAGATGTGGCTCAAGCAGTTGGGCTCCCATCTGTCATAGAGGAAGTCCAGGGTTCGATGCCCTGGGCCTCCTGGTGAGGGCGAGCCGGCCCACACGGGAATGCTGCCCCGCACAGGAGTGCCACCCCGTGCAGGAGTGCCAGCCGACACGGAGAGTTGGCACAGCAAGATGATGCAACGAGAGCACAGAGGAGAGACAACAAGAAGACGCAGCAGAAGAGGGAGCTGAGGTGGCGCAAGAGAGCGATCGCCTCTCTCCCACTCCGGAAGGTCCCAGGATCGGTTCCTGGAGCCGCCTAACGAGAAGACAAGCAGACACAGAAGAACAGAGCGATTGGACACAGAGAGCAGACAATGGGGGGCGTAATGGGGAAATCAATCAATCAATCTTTTTTAAAAACCCCCAAAATGAGAGACTAATTGTCCTGTGACTTGCTGGCAAACAGCCTCAGGGACCTCTCCCCCTGACAACCTCTGCCCCTCCCCAGGGTGGAGAAGGCTCATGCCTTGCTAACAAATGCATTTTCAGTTTCTAGGGCATTCTAAAGCGTCTCGCAGACCCAAAATGAGGGCAGCCGTAGTTGGAATTAATTAAAAGACGTTACCTGGGGGTCTAAAGAAACCACACGAGGGGTGGTAGCCATTCTCCACTCAGAGAGGGTCTGGCAACTCCTGGTGGACTGCTCGGCTCAGCCCACGTGCCCAGTCAGGTCTCAAGGGCAGCGTCACCCGCCATCCAGAACTTCCTTGGATCTACACGGCGTGGGGATTCGGCCCGACCCCCTCCGGAGAGGGAGCCGGAAGTTCAGGCAGACTGAGTTGATGTCCCATGGGAGCTTATCCAGGAATCCCCTAGCCATTAACACCCATTAAATTGCACAACAGAAAGAGGGCATGGGGACGCAGGTGTGGCTCAAGGGATTGCGCTCCTGCCTACCACACGGGAGGTCCCAGGTTCGGTTCCTGACGCCTTCTAAAGAAGACGAGCAAGACAGTGGGCTGATGCAATGGACTGGTGCAGTGAGCTGACGCAACAAGAGGATACAACAAGAGACACAAGGAGGGAAGTGGGCTTGGCCCAGTGGATAGGGTGTCCGTCTGCCACATGGGAGGTCCGCGGTTCCAACCCCGGGCCTCCTCGACCCGTGTGCAGCTGGCCCACGTACAGTGCTGACGCACTCAGGAAGTGCTGTGCCGCGCCAGGGAGCCCCACGCGCTGGGGGTGTGCCCCGTGGGGGTGGCTGCCCAGCACGAGAGAGAGTGCCACCTGCCCAGGGCTGGTGCCACACACGTGGAGAGCTGACGCAACAAGATGTCACAACAACAACAAAAAGGAGACATAGATTCCTGAGCTGCTGATGACAACAGAAGTGGACAAAAAGAAGAACACACAGTGAGTGGACACAGAGAGCAGACAACTGTGGTGGGGCTGGGGGAGGGGAGAGAAAGAAATAATAAATCTTTAAAAATAAAATAAAATAAAAAGACATTTTTAAAAGAGACACAAGGAGGTAAACATAATGAGAGACACAGCAAGGAGCAGAGGTGGCTCAAGTGATTAGGTTCCTCCCTCCCACATAGGAGGTCCCAGGATCAGTTCCTGGTGCTTCCTGAAGGGAAGACAAAAAGACAGTGAACACAAACAATGAGGGTGTGGGGAGAAATAAATTAAAAAAATAAATCTTTTTTGAAAAAGAGGGCACAGACAGGGTGTGAGGAGTTTTAGACTTACAAATCCTTGCCGGGTGTCAGGGAGGGTTACCCGCCTTTAGGCCTCCTGGCTGACTCGCCACATGAAGACAGGGAAGTGTTGGATTTCTCTAGGTTCTTGGCTATGTTGCAGGAAAGAATTTAAGAGGACGCCAGTTTAGTTGGGCCAGTAGAAAAGAATTTATTGGGCAATGGGAGAAGAGAACAGAGCTCGGGAGAGAAAGATGGAAATGCACACCGAGAGCTGGTGCGTGCAATTCCAGGCTTGCGCAGTCACCTTTATGAAAATCTTCGATTACCCCTCCCCTTGCTAATGCTAAGGGGAGGGGTCTCAGTTATTACTGGCTACCCCACCAAAGGCGGTCCCGGAAAGAGAAACTGGGATGTCAAGTTTATGCTCAAGGTCCCAGCAAGGGCTGGCAGCCACGTTGCCTGTGGGGCCGTGCTGTCTCGTCTCCACATTTCCTTGGCTAACCTGCTTTAGCTGCTTCACTAAATAGGAGAAAAGACAGACCTCCCCTGGCTGGGCAGCTGTGGAAATTCAGTGTGAACCTGCAACTAGAGACCTAGCCCGGTGTGGGAAAGGGTCACATTTAATTTTAAAAAATTTTTTTAAATTTATGTCCCCCCTCTTGCAGCTTGCTTGCTGTCTGCTCTCTGTGTCCGTACACTGCGCGTTCCTCTGCATTTTTGCTTGTCTCCCTTTTTCTTGTTGCATCCCTTTGCTGAGTTGTCGCTCCATGGCGACACTCTGTGGTGCCCGGGCGGGCGGCTCTCTGCAGCCCGCGGGCGATCCTACCTTCACCAGGAGGCCCTGGGACTCGAACCCAGGGCCTCCCGTATGGTAGGTGGGAGCCCAACCGATTGAGCCACAGCCGCTTCCCACATTTAATTTTCACAAAGTGGTAGCCGGAGCCGGCTCTGCCGTTGGAAGAGGGTGTGCAAGGGGTTTGGCTCACCAGGAATTTGAAAAGGGGCGCCAAAACGAGGGGAGCCAACGGTGAGAAGCGGGGACGGGGCCGATAGTGAAAACGGCGCCAAACTGGAAAAGCGCGCCAGGAGTGAAAGCGGCGCCGAGCCCGCCCAGCCCGCCAGAGTGTAGAGAGCGAGGGAGCGGCGATTGAGAGCAGAACGGGGAACTTGTTAGACGCCTCGGATAGGCTGTAACCCCTGAAGTACCCAATCAGTGGGGAGCAGGGGAGGGACCGCGTGTTAGGGTTAGGGTATAAATGGCAGCATTTCTCGCTGTTTGGGGCGCCGCCCATTTTGCCCAGGTCAAGCGCCCGTTCTTGCAAGATCGTTAATAAAATTCGTTTCTAATCCACAATCGGATGAGCTTTTGTTTGGTTACAGGTGCAGCTTGAGTTTGGGTGCTGGGAAATGAACAATGAGCCCATCCAGCCCCACAAGCGAATAAATGGTAGCAGGAAAAAATTTGTGCTAAGGGAGACGTGTCCAGAGCATCGATATGTTGAAAATAAAAGAGAGGAACAAAAAGATGGTATGGATTTGTATTTCCTTGTACCTGTTTAGCCCACCTCTAGAAGACATCAAGAAAAATAGGGAAGGGAAGCAGACTTGGCCCAGTGGTTAGGGCGTCCACCCACCACATGGGAGGTCCAGGGTTCAAACCCCGGGCCTCCTTGACCCGTGTGGAGCTGGCCCATGCGCAGTGCTGATGCGCGCAAGGAGTGCCCTGCCACGCAGGGGTGTCCCCTGCGTAGGGGAGCCCCACGTGCAAGGAGTGCACCCCATAAGGAGAACCACCCACGTGAAAAAAAATCACAGCCTGCCCAGGAATGGCGCCGCACACATGGAGAGTGGACACAGCAAGATGACGCAACAAAGAGAAACAGATTTTCAGTACCGCTGACAAGAATGCAAGTGGACACAGAAGAACACAGAGCGCAAATGGACACAGAGAGCAGACAATGGGGGGGAGGGAAGGGAGAGAAATAAAAAATAAAATTTAAAAATCTTAAAAAAATATAGGAATATTGGCCATGTCAGGGAGGAAAATCTTAGGGTCCCCCTTGGGCGCCCCTTTTCTCTCACACCCACCTCTGGTTCATCAGCACATTGGGGGGTGGGCTTCGAAATCTGCCTTCTGGGCCAGCCCCTGTGTTCCCCTGCCTGCGTCACTGCCCTGCTCCCCAGCTCCTGCCCTTGCCCTCCCCATCTGTCCCCCGGCACGGACCAGAGGGAGCCTGCAGTGACAAGGGGCAGGCCGCGTCCCCCCTCTGCCCAGAGTCCCCACGGCTCCTCCTTCCCGAGTCCTCTCCCTGTGGCCCTTAGCTCTGCCCGCCTCCCTGCCCTCGCCTTCTTCCGTACCCCCTTTTGCTGACCCCCCGACATGCCAGGCGCTTTCTTGCCTCAGGACCTCTGCGCAGTCTGTCTCCACTGCCAGGGACGGGCTTCCCCAGATTTTTGTGTGTCTCCTCCCCTCCTTTTCTTTAGCTCTTCAAATCCTAAATTGCCGTTGGGTGTGCTTCTGACTTTATCAAACTGTATTGTGCTGTATCTGTTTTTCTGCCCCTGGACTCTGTTTACTCAGCGACACATTTTTGGAATTCCCTGGTGTTGACAAGAGTGGCCCAGGAATGCTCCTTTTGGGACTGTTTCCAAAACTTGTTTCGCATTTCTGTTTTTTTAAAATTTTTATTTATTCCCTCCCCTTTCCCCCCATTGCCTGCTCTCTGTGTCCACTCGCTGTGCGTTCTTTTGTGTCTGCTTGTCGTCTCACCAGGCAGCTCCGGGAACCGATCCTGGGACCTTCTGGGGTAGGAGAGAGGCACTCACTCTTGCACAACGTCATCTCCCTGTTCTGCTACATCTTCTCATTTTCTCTCCTCTGTGTCTCTTGTTGCATCACCTTCCTGTGCCAGCTCTTAGCGTCGGCTGGCACTCCTGCATGGGGCCATTTTCCCGCATGGGTCGGCTCTCCACATAGGCCAGCTCTGCGTGTGGGCCAGCTCCACACGGGTCGGGAGGCCCTGGGTTTGAACCCTGGACCTCCCATGTGGTAGGTGGACGCTCGATCTGTTGAGCCAAGTCTAGTTCTCTCTGTGCCTCTTTTTGTTGCATCATCTTGCTGGGCCAGCTCTCCACGTGGGCCAGCTTGCCCTCACCAGGGGATCGAACCCAGGACCTCCCATATGGTAGACGGGAGCCCAGTTGCTTGAGCCACATCTGTTTCCCCGTTTTATTTTTTAGATACGGTTTTTCTTATTTTTTTAAAAAGATCCATAGATTGCGTAAGTGTTAAAAAATAGAGCAGATTCCCATATGCCCCACTCCCAACCCCGCCCACATTTTCCCATGTTAACAACATCCTTCATTAGTGTGGTACACATTTTGGAGCCTTGCCATTAAGCGTGGATTAGAGTTTACATTGTAGTTTCCACCTTCTCCTGCACAATTTTGTAAGTTCTGACCAGGTCTATAATGGCTTGTATCTGTCATTGTAATGTCATTCAGGACAATTTTTAAAAAGATGTATTTAATTTATTTATTTCTTCCCCTGCCTTGTTTGCACTAGCTGTGTACTTGTCTTCATCTTTTTTTCTTTTGGGAGGCACTGGGTTCCAGGATCTCCCATGTGGGAGGGGGACACCTAATTGCTTGAACCACCTCCGCTCCTGCTTGTTTTGTCTCTCATTGAGCTTCCTCGTTGTTTCTCCTTGTGTCATCTGTCTGCATCGCCAGCCTGTTATGTCAGCTTGTTGTCTTGTTCTTCTTTAGGAGGCACCGGGAACCGAACCTGGGGCCTCCCACGTGGTAGGCGGACGCCCAACTGCCTGAGCCCCATCCGCCTCCCCCATGACTTGTTGAGCTGCCTTTTTCTGTTATTTCATTTCCTCGAATTTGAAATAAAGCTCTTAAAAAATAAACAAGAATAAAATCACTCTCCTTTTCGCTGCCGTGTCCTAGTCAATCTGTCACGCCTGAATTGCCCATTCTTCTGTTGATGTGATTTCCAGGGTGTTGCTACCAGGAACGTTCTTGGGAGTGTGTGAAAACACGGGGACTGTGTTAAAGGACGACGGTAATGAAAACCAATCACCCAGGGAAGCGGCTGTGCCTCAATCGGTTGGGCTCCCGTCGACCATACGGGAGGCCCTGGGTTCGAGTCCCGGGGCCGCCTTGTGAAGGCAAAGCTGGCCCGAGTCCGCGGAGAGTTGGCGCAGCAAGATGACACAACAAAGAGAGACAAGCAGACACAGAAGAATCCGCAGCGAATGGACACAGAGAGCAGATAGCAAGCAAAGCCGCAAGGAGGGGGGCATAAATTAATTAATTAATTAACAGAAATCCAACAATCCCCCAGGCCAAGAAATACCTCCTCATCTCGCCCTAGAAGCACCCCGTTCCAGATCAGCCCACCTCATTTCCTGTCCCCTTCGCCTGCTGTGTTTTTCTTTGCTGCCCTTTTCACCACCTGATATTTCCCTGGAAGTTGCTCTGAGCACCGGTGTGACACCTGTCTTGTTCTCCGCTATGCTCCCTGCACCCGCAGTCGTTGGCACCCAGTGGGTGCCCAGGAAGCCGGCGTGGGGGGAGCAAGAGGCTTCGGGAGCCGTCGGGCTGGGGCGGGAAGGAGCCTGGTCTGCCCTCCTGCCCGCCATGGAAGGCCTGGCTCCCCCCTTCCAGGCCCCGCTTCCTCCCTGCCACAGGGAGTGCAGCCAAAGGCAGGCCAGGGTGCCAGATTCCTCAACAGCCAGCCCGGAAGAGGTGGGGAGCCTCCGCTGGGCTTGGGGCCTGGAAGAGAAGAACAGGAAATATCAGAGGAGGTGACTAATAAGAACAACACGGTGATAACCGCGGTAATGAAAAGTATTAGCAACAGCTCCCGTGCTCCCTCCCCTGATCGCTAAGCAGAGGGCCAGGAGCAGCGAGCCTTCTGAGGTGGCCTGCACCCCCACCGGAGGCCGAGGAAGCTAGGACAAAGGCCCGTGTGCCCCCCTGGCCCCCTCCCCTCTTTCCTGAGCTATAGCGCAGACCAGGCCTGGGCCACGCTGGAAGGTTCCAGGCCTCACGGAAGGGCACGGGACTGTCAGCGCTGAAACTGGACGGTCCAGAGCAAACTGGGAGAACCGGGCGCTCGGCCCCGGTGGGTTTCCAGGAGGAAGCGGGAGGTGGGGAATTCCCCTGACTCAGTGAGGCCTGCAAAGAGGGGCTTCCCCCTGGGTCAGGTAAAAGCTTCCCCCCCAAAATTCCCTGTGTGTTCTTCCCAGTGGGTGAGTTCAGAGAACGGTCAGCCCCCTTCCCCAAAGCAGCCCGTGATGCTGGTTTCCTGAGAATTCTTCCCGGGAAGTTCCGCGCCCTGTCAGGCACGCGTGCGCCTGGGGCTTCTAGAACATTCTCACAGTCCGGCAGTGGGTGGGACGCTCCCTGCCGGGCCCGAGAGGAAAGAGAGGCATGGGGCTGGCGCCAGACAGCCTGAGTTCAAGTCCCGGCTCAGCCGCCGTGCAACCCCAGGCTGTGCCTTTGCCTGGCCGTGCCTCAGTTTCCTTCTCTGCAAAATGGGACTTACCGGAGTCCTAACCTGAGGGATGTATCTGGCACATTCGAGGAGTCGATACCGTAGAGACCTTGGAATGGAGCTTGGAGTGGAGCCAATGCTTTTAGGGCTTTCATTTAACTATTTCCAGGCGATGGTTTCTTTCCATTAGGGCAGAGATCTGTTTTGTGGATTTATTATTTCATTTAACTATTTGCAGATGATGGTTTCTTGCCATTAGGCAGAGATCTATTTTGTGGATTGGTTTTATGATGAAAAATAGTTCAGGTGTAGAGAGAAATAATATCACCATCGATTCAGGTTAAAAAATAATAAAATAAAAAATAATAAAACAAAAAATAATGAAACAGCATAAACACAGCAGAGGACGGCTGCCTGAAATTCCCTCCCGGCTTTCCCTCAATCCCTCGGCAGTCCCTGCATCACATTTTGTTCAGTTAAATCCTTCTGGGTAGAATTCTGTTTGCTGCCAGGACGCAGCCATGCTATTTCTGGAGATGCGTCCGAGAGCCAGGATGCAACTTGTGGGAAAAGGTGCACAGGGTTTTCTCTGTGGGATTGTTTATAAACGCAGAGGCTGGCGAGAACCCAAGTGTCAATCAAAAGGGGCTGCTGGGAGAAAGACAGAAAGGGACTGGTGGGAAAAAAAGCCCTGACCCAGAGCCAAGAGCTGCTCGATGAGGCCGTGTGGGAAGAACGAGGAGGTACTGATGTATGGACAAGGGAAGATTGGCAAGCCACGCTATCCGGTGAAAAAAAAACAAGACCCAGCAGGGATTACAAAGCAATGGGGTGCCTGCCTCCCACCTGGGAGGTCCTGGGTTCGGTTTCCGGCACCTCCTAGAGAAGACGAGCAGATGAGGGAACGAGGGAGCCATCTGGGGTGGGGATGGGGGGATAACAAGAACAACAGAAAATGAACACAGTTGGAGAACTCATATTTCCTGATTTCAAAACTTACTACAAGGCTCCGATAATTAAAACAGTGTGGTGCGAGCCTAAGGCTAGCCCTATAGACCGATGGAATAGAATTCACCCATCCATGGCCAGTCCATTCAACGAGGAAGGAATCATCTCTTCAACAAATGGTGCTAAGACAACTGGAAATCCAGCTACAAAGGAATGAATGTGGACCCCGACAAAACCAAAATTAGTTAAAAATGGATCAACGACCTACATACAAGAGCTAACACTATCACATACTTTGCAAGAAAACATTGGGAGATAACTTCAGGACCTTGGAGTAGGCAATGAGTTTTTAGATTCTACCCCAAAAGCACAAGCAACCAAAGAAAAATTGATACAGGGGACTTCATCCAAACTGAAAACTTCTGTGCATCAGAGAACATTCTCAAGAAAGTGAAAAGATAGCCTATGGTACGGGAGAAAATATTTGGAAACCATGTATCTGATAAGGATTTCATATCCAGAATATACAAAGAACTCTGACAAATCAACAAAAGGACAAACACCCCAATAAGAGCTGGGCCTAGGATTTGAAGACTTGTCTCCAAAGAAGATATTTGAATGGCTAAGGAGCGCATGAAGGTATCCTCAAGACCGTGAGCCATTAGGGAAATGCAAATTAAAACTGCCGGGAGATACCACTTCGCACCCCCTGGGATGGCTTATTATGAAATAAAAACAAAACAAAAACGGAAAGTAACAAGTGTTGGTGAGAAACGGGAAGCCTGGTCCGTTGTTGGTGGGAATGTAAAATGGTTTGGCCGTTCATAGATTTACCATACGACCCGGCAATTCCGCTCCTAGGCATATGCCCCAAACAGCTGCAAGCGAGGAACTCAGACAGATACACAACGACGTTCACTGCAGCCTTAGTCACGATGGGCAAAAGGTGGAACGAGTCTTGTCCACGTACTGCACGTCATATTGTCCACTTGGTTGAAATGAAAAGGGAAAAAAAAAAGAAGAGAAAAATCACTGATCCCGGCTGGTGGGTGGGGATCATCCCATCTTGGGGTTGCTGGCCGGCTGTGCTCGGCCTTCCACAAAGCCCTTAGGGACGGCCACTCGGTTTTGCAGCTCAACGTCGCCCCCTGCTGCTGACTGGTGCGCACACAACGGCCCTCCCGTGACCCTTTTTTTTTTTTTTGGGACACTCTGGCAAAAGTCGTGCCCGGCGCCTTCCGGGCGCTGGGGATGTGGCAGGGATGGGAAAGGCCCGCGTTGTGCCCTGGTGGCACCCAAGGTGGGGGAGGGGTGGCGCTCCACGCCGCTGGGAAGGCGCCACAGAGGAGGTGGCCCTGAGCCGCAGGCACGGGCGACAAGCAGCGGTCGGAGTGGCTGCCCTTTGGGGGCACGTTCCTTAAGCTCGCAGGTGCCTGTTTACCGGTCCTTTCTGGGAGCCTTTCTCCGGGCTTGAAATAGCGACTTGCGCCTTCGGAAGGCACCCCGTTTGAGGGCTGCCGGGAAGGGGGTTCCAGGAAGGGGGACCAGCCCCGGATCCGAGCACCCGGGTGCCAAGCGCTGTTGGCCCGCAGCGTCCTCTCGGCCCCTGTCCCTGCCTCCCTTTGCGGGGGGAACTTGGCACCGTTAGCCTGGACGCTGAGGCAGGGCGCTTTTGCCCGAGGACCCGCTGATACAGGTCATTCTGGGTGGTCAAGGGACAGCAAGGAGGCCCTGGTGACGGGGGCCAAGTGATGGGGCAGTCTGGGCTTGGAGGTGGGAGCCGCGGAAGGTTCCCGGGAGAGGGGCGTCGTGCCCTCAGGGGCCCGCAGGCCTTGCCCACCTGCTGGGGGCGGAAGTGGAGGGAGAGGGCAGCCCAGGAGGTGGGGGCCAGGCAGAGGGGATGGGGGCCCGACCCGGGGAGGAGCCGAGCCCCCCACAGGGGAACTGAGGCCTGAGGAGGCCACGTCGCCCCTGGGTGGACGGTGGGACCCTGTGCCCAGGCAGGGCAGACGGCGTGGGGGTGGGCTCTGAAGGGAAGATAAGTCCTGAGAGCGGGGGCGGTGGGAACGCAGGGCAAGGGGCTGGAGGAAGGGGCGCCCCCCCAGGTGGCTCTCGGGGTGTCAGGGGCCCCCTCCCAGCCCCGAGAGAAGAGCTGGGCCGACAGCCCGTCCCGGCGGCCCCGGCGAGCCTCCGAAATCCTTTATTTGACGACCAGTGCTGTGTAGCGAGGAGACCGACAGTGCCCAGAGCCGGCCCCCCCTGCAGCTGGGGGGCCCCCCACCCCACGGGGCCGGCCTGGAGGCGCCCGCCCCTCCCCAGACCCCCGGGGCCTTTGGCGTGTGCTGCTGGGAGGACGGGGGGCTGCGGGCGGTGGAGCCCCTGGGCTCAAAGGGGACTCGGGGGAGCGCAGGGGGCGGTGGGGCGGGGGCGCAGAGAGAGCAGAGGCAGCGGGGAGCTGGGGGGACCGTGTCTGTTTCTGTTTCCGGGAAGGGGGGAGCGGAGCGCCCCGGCGGGCGGGGGCGGGTCACGCGCTGCCGTCCTTCTCATCGCCCGGCTTGGGGACGGCTTCCAGCAAGGGGTCCGTGGGCCCGGCCTCCTCCCCTTCCTTGGCCTCGCTGGCTTTGGAGTTGGGGACCCAGAGGCCGGAGTCGATGCAGCGCTGCATGTGGTACTTGGCGTCCTGCGGGGAGAACGGGGGAGGGCGGGTGAGGCGGGGCTGCCCCGCGGCCCGCCCGCCCCTGCGCGAGCTCGGGAAGAATTTTCCGCCAGGGTGGGGATGGTCTAGGCCCAGCATGGGAGCCACTCGTGGCCACGGAGCACTTGAAATGTGGCCAGTGAGGTAGAATAAGGGCCCTGGGAATTTTACTTAGTTTTGATGTACTCAAAATAGCGTAAGTCTAGGGAACAGATGTAGCTCAAGCAGTTGGGTGCCCGCCTCCCACACGGGAGGTCCTGGGTTCGGTTTTTGGTGCCTCCTAAAGACGACAAACAAACAATGAGCAGACAACGAGTGCAAGAAGTGAGAGGAAACAACGAGCAGATGGACGAGGGAGCCACCTTGGTGGTGGTGGGTGGGTAGCATAGGTCTAGAACAGGGGCCAGCCAACTTTTTCTGTCAAGGATCACAGAGCAAATATCTTAGGCTTTGCAGGCTACATGGTTTCTGTCACAGTGAGTCAGTCAGTCAACCCAGAACTTTTCAGCTCTGAGGCTACATGGCAAAAGCGGTCAGACGATCAGAGAAGCAGGGAGCGTATTTATCAAAGACTAGGCAGTGGGTCCAGAAGCTACACTTGTGCTTTAAATTTACACTCATCAGAGTTTAGTGAAATTTGACCGACGCTTCCTAAAACCCCTGGGCCAGCTCTGCGCCTGGACCCGTTTCACAGATGGGGAAACCAGCGTGGCCGGCCAGGAAGCCACGTGGCAGAAACGGGGTCGCACCCAGGTCTGTTAAGACTCAAGGGAGGGAAGAGGACTTGGCCCAACGGATAGAGTGTCCGTCTACCACATAGGAGGTTCAAACCCAGGGCCTCCTGACCCATGTGGAGCTGGCCCATGCGCAGTGCTGATGCGTGCAAGGAGTGCCCTGCCACGCAGGGGTGTCCCCCGCGTAGGGGAGCCCCACGCTCAAGGAGTGCGCCCCGTAAGGAGAGCCGCCCAGCACGAAAGAAAGTGCAGCCTGCCCAGGAATGGTGCCGCCCACACGGAGAGCGGACACAACGAGATGACGCAACAAAGACACGGATTCCCGGTGCCGCTGACGAGAATGCAAGTGGACACAGAAGAACACACAGCGAATGCACACGGAGAGCAGACAACAGTGGGGGGGGAGACTCAAGGGAGTGGATGTAGTGCAAGTGGTTGAGCGGCGGCTTCTCACACATGAGGTCCCAGGTTCGATCCCTGGTACCTCCTAAAAACAGAACAAGCCAACAAACGAAAACACCCACTCGGGGAAGCCGATGTGGCTCAGCGGTTGAGCACCAGCTTCCCACATGGAGGTCCCGGGTTCAGTCCCTGTACCCCGGAACCTCAAAAGAAAACTTGCAAGCCCGTGACAACCAGGAGAGCGCCGCTGGACCCAGTCACGACGGCCAGGGTTTCCCGTATGCATTATGTGCATTCGTAGTGAGAAACTGGATAAGGAGACTGAGGCCAGGCGGAAGCATCTCGAGGGGCAGACAAAGGTGGGCTGGCCTCAAAGGCACACGCGGCCGCGGGGACAATCGCCGGGGACGGGCGCTCGCGGCCTCGTGGCCGCCCCAGGAGCAGAGCCGGGCCCACGGCAGGTGCCCAGTCGGTGCAGCAGACCGTGGGGCCACAGGCCCGCTTCCTCCCCCACCAGCCGGGAGGGCGCGTCACGGGGGGGACAGGGGCAGGCCCGGGCGGGGGGTGGCTGTGGGGGCCCCCGGGGCGCGGCGACTCACGGTGGGGTCCATCTTGCTGATGGCGTCCTGGAGCATCTGCACGTCCTTGACGTCGAAGCACTTCTGGAGCTCCTGGGGGGCGGGCCGGGGGTCAGCGCCCGGGCGACGGGGAGCCCCCCCCTCCCCCGCCGGGGCTGGGGCCGCACCTCGGGGAGCGCCTCGTAGACCTCCACGGGGTCCAGGCCGCCGGGGCCCAGGCGCTTGCGGCGCTCCTCCTCCTCGTACTCCTTCACGGCCTTCTCGATGCGCAGCTTGGCGCGGCCCCGCACGCGCTCCTTGAAGGCCTCCAGCTCGTCGTTGAAGCCCTCCATGTACTGGCGGTCGGCCGTCTGCGGGGGCGCGGGCTGGTGGCCGATGGCGCGCACGGGGGGGGGGCCCGCCTCCTCGCTGCCCCAGGCGCCCCCCAGCCCGCCCGCCCCCAGCCCGCCCGCCGGCCCCCGTCTCCTCCGGGTGCTCGTGGAGAAAGCCTGGGGGTGGCCTTGAGAGTCTGCCCCTCGCCATGTCCCGCGGGCTCCCCCTGCACAGTTGGTCCAGGACCTGACCCTCCACGGCCCCACCTGCTGCCGCCTCTCTGACCGTCCCCCAGCCCGCCCGCCGGCCCCCCGTCTCCTCCGGGTGCTCGTGGAGAAAGCCTGGGGGTGGTCTGGACTCTGCCCCTCGCCCTGTCCCGCAGGCTCCCCCTGCACAATCGATCCAGGACCTGACCTTCCTAGTCCCGTCCAGGGCCCCACCTGCGGCCGCCGCTCTGACCGCCCCCCAGCCCGCCGGCCCCCCCGTCTCCTCCGGGTGCTCGTGGAGAAAGCCTGGGGGTGGCCTTGAGACTCTGCCCCTCGCCCTGTCCCGCGGGCTCCCCCTGCACAGTCGGTCCAGGACCTGACCTTCCTAGTCCCGTCCAGGGTCCCGCCTGCGGCCACTGCTCTGACCGTCCCCCAGCCCGCCGGCCCCCCATCTTTCCTCCGGGTGCTCGTGGAGAAAGCCTGGGGGTGGCCTTGAGACTCTGCCCCTCGCCATGTCCCGCGGGTTCCCCCTGCACAGTCGGTCCAGGACCTGACCTTCCTAGTCCCGTCCAGGGCCCCGCCTGCGGCCACTGCTCTGACCGCGGGCCGCGGGCTGGCGGGGGTGGGGGGCTGGGCTCCCCGGCTCCCCTCCGACACCGCCCCCGCCCCGCCCGCTGGGGGCCCCCCACCTTGATCTTGGTGAAGAACTGCCGGAAGCAGGCGCGGGGGTCCACCTTCAGGCTCTTGGCCAGCTCCAGGATGAACTGCATGACGATGGTCTGGTGCGCCACCTGCTCCATGAGCGCGCACTTCTGCGGAGGGCGAGCGGGCGCCGCGGCGTCAGCGCGGGGCGGGGGGCCGGCAGCGGCGGTGGGGGGGCCCGGGCGCGGCGCCGCTCACCTCCTCCACCTCCAGGTCGATGCACCAGATGACCAGGTAGTTGGCGGTCTCCTCGCACACCAGGTGCACGTTGTCCGACAGGTACTTCTGGCTGTCGTCCCAGCGGCGGAGCATGCCTGCGGGGGGGGGCGGCGGTGAGGGGCGCGGGGCCTCGGGGGGCGGGGGGGGGGACGGCCGCGGCCCCCCCCAGCTCACCGAAGTGCTTGATCTGCTTCTCGTGCTTCTCCACGAAGCTCTTGTGCTTCTGCTCCCTCACCTCCTCGGACTCCTCCTCGGCGCGCTCCGGCTTCGTGTTGACCATGCTCTGCGGGGCGCAGGGGGGAGGGCGTCACGGGGGGCCTCGGGGCGCGCCGCCCGCCCCCCCGGCGCCCGCCCACCTTGCTGAAGCCGTCCTTGCTCAGCGTGTCCACGTTCCAGGGCAGGCTCTTCTCCTTCTTGCGCAGCGCCTCCAGCTTCTGCTCCCAGCCGCGCTCCTCCTTGCGCAGCTGCTGCGCCTCGGCCTGCAGCCGCGCCAGCTCCGCCGCGCCGCCCGCGCCCTCGGCCACCTCCAGCGCCCTCAGCTTGCGCTGGCACTCGGCCACCTTGCGCTGGCACTCGAGGCGGCCCCGGTCCAGCTCCTCCTTCTCCTTCTGGAACTGCTCCATGCGCTCCACCCGGGCCTGCGCGGGGACGCGGGCGGCCCGTCACTCGGGCACCGGCCCGTCTGGGGACCGGCCTCCCAGCTCCGCCGTCCCCCACTGCCTGCGTCCGAGTTGGGGCCTGCCCCTCCTCTGCCCCAACCCCTCCGTGGCTCCCACCTCCCTCAGGACCCCACATCCACCCTGCGGCCCGCCAGGCCCGGAACCCTCCGTCCTGTCTCCACCCTGCCTCCTCTGACGACTCTCCCTTTGCTCACGGCCCCCGCCCCACGGGCCGCCTCTCCTCTCTGCACACACCGCGAGCCCCAGGGCCTTTGCACTGGCTGCGCCCTCCGCCTGGAGCGCCACAGGGCTTACGGCTTCGCAGCCTCCCAGTCTTGGCTCAGAGGTCGCCCCGTGGTCCTGTGCCGGGCGCCTGTGGGGCGGCGTCACCCCCCCCACCCCCCGCATGGCCCAGCCCCACCCCAGCCTGGCCCCTGGCTGGGAGCCGGCCCCCTCCAAGGAATGGGAGCTGGGGAGGGTGGCGGGTTCATGGGGCTCGTTCCTGGGCTCGCCTCCCAGCCTCTCCCCCACGTAAGGCTGCCGAACCCCTCGCTGGAGCCTCCTGCGGCCACTCTCTCCCGCCCGTGAGCCCCCTCAAGCCAACTCGGGGTCCCAAAGCCGCCTCCTGCCTTAAGCCCCCAGAGCCCGGCCCTCTGCTGTGCCCCCCTTAGCACAGGTCTCCCCACTCTTTGCCCCCAGCCCTGCCTCCTCTCCTGCTCGGCCTCCGAGCCCGGACGGTTTTCCCTTCTAGGTGTTTCTTCAGTTCACGCCCCCACCCCGGTCCTTGCACCTGGATGGCGCCCGATCCCCCCCACCCCCAGCTGTCTCCAGGCCAGTGCGCTCCTGAGCCCAGCCGGATGTCCCCCGGCCTCCTGCCACCACCCCCGACGTTGATGCCCAGGTACCTCGTCTTCCACCGCGCCCCAAGTGCCGGGATGCGGCCCCGTCTCCAGGCTTCGGGCCCTGCTTGCACTGACGTCGCGCTCGGACCCCCGGGCTCCCCCCAGGCACACGGCTCCAGCACCCCCAGTCCCTGGCCCCCCCTCCAGCCCGCCCCACAGGGCCTGCGCGATCTTCATCACTGCTGCCTCCCACCCGGGCCGGAAGGGGCCTCGGAAGCGAGTGCAGCTGACCCCAGCTCCGCCTGCCGCGACCCGGCCCGCTGGGGTTCGGATGGGAGCCCCCGGCCCCTCCCCGGGCCCCTCGGCTGGCAGAGGTCCCACGGGAGCTGGGCCCGGCCTCCTCCTGTCCCGGGCGTGCTGGCCCTGGCCGGCCCCCGCACGCAGCCGCGCACGCCGGCCTCTGGGCTTCCGAGCACGCCCTCCCTTCCCAGAGCCCTAGGCCCTCTGCTTCTCCTGGCGGACGCCTGTCTCGCACCCAGGCCCCAGCTCGGACGAGCGCCTTCCCCAGGTGCCCCGGCCGGGGCGTCGCTGAGTCCCACCCACCCTTCTGCCATCACCCTGTGCAGGGGGTCGCCACATCCCACGACGGCCACGGACTGGCCGTGTGCCCCTCACTCTCTGACCCCTGGTGTCCTCGTCTGTCAGAGGTAACCCAGCACGCCTGCTCGCGGGGCGGCACTGGGCAAGGCCACGGAGCTTGTGCCAGTTAAGAGCCCAGAGCCACGCTGGACGGTGTGAGCGCCATTTCCGGGCTGGCTGCTGTCACCACGCACTGTCCCGGGGGACACCCCCCTTCTCTCTTGGGCTCGAACAAGAAAATGTCCCTCAAGGGCTCAGCTCCGTTTCTGGCCCTGAGGGGGCACTCTCCAACTGGGGGTGGCTGGACCTTGGTCAAGCAGCTGAAACCTCCTTGTGCCTCAGTTTCCCCCTCCGGGACACGGGACCTCACGGGATTGCCATGAGGACAAGATGGGTTACGCCCTGTCAAGGCTTCCGGCACAGCACGCACGCGGCCTACCAGAGCCACTGTGCTTCCCAGTGTCGCTGTCATTGTCACCAGCGATTCCCTTCTGTGCCCGATTGGAGCTCCGGTCCCAGGTTCCGGTCCTGGGCTGGGAGGCCTGGGCCCAGCTCCAGTGCCTGAGCGGGCGGGCACAGCCCACTCCGAGGCTCGCCTTTCCCCTGTGGATTATGGGTCGAGAGAACCCACACCTCACGGACGGTTAAGTGACGGGAACCTTGGCCTCTGCCGCCCGCCTTGTCCACGAAGGGCCGATGTCACCCTGGAGTCCTCCCACCGCCCCTGGAGGGTCTCTCAGCGGCTGCCGTCACAGCCAGACCCACACTGCGGCAGGAAGTGACCGTCCGGCTCGTCTCTGCTACGTGGCCACTGAGCTCTCCAGGCGGCTGCCAGGGAGGACGCAGCTAAATAAAGGTGTCCGGGGACTGGGCGGGGGGTGGCCGTCTGCCCGGCCTGGGCTTTACGCCTCGCGACTGGGAGGGGGGCAGGGCAGGAACCAGGGCTGCAGGAAGGACCACACAGAGGGGGAAACTGAGGCTCACGGACTCTCGCTGCTCTACGGCTTGCTGGAAGGAGCGGCGAGAAACCAGCGCCAGCGGCTTGTCGCTGGGCAGGGGAGCAAGGAGGCTGGGGGCGCTGGCTTGTCCCAATGTCCCTTCTGGAAGCTTTGGAATTCTTTCACCATGAGAATGAGTCCCCGAAATAATAGTGATGATGATAACTGCTAAAACTTAAGAGGCTTTATTACGTGCCTGGTCAGGCGCATTCCGGATTTTAAATAACGAGATCCTCCCAAACATCCTACGGAGTGGGTACTGGTAATAGTCCCAGTTGGGGAAACCGAGGCACGGGGAGAACGAACAACTCGCTGGAGGTCATGTAGCTCGTCAGGGGTGCCGGAGCCCAGATCTGCAGCTAGGTGGGTGGGCCTGCACTTGGACCCACGGAGCCAGGCTAACTTTTTACTAAACCTCTCGCCTCTTCTAGAACACTCCCGGCCAGACCCGGAGCCAAGTTCCAGGCGGACCCAATCTCATTTCATTCTGACAGGTGTCTCCCTCCGCTCCAGGGTGAGGCGGCCAGTGGCAGGGCTGGGATTAGACTCCAAGGTAGGGAAAGCAGATTTGGCCCAACGGATAGGGCGTCCGCCTACCACATGGGAGGTCCGCGGTTCAAACCCCGGGCCTCCTTGACCGTGTGGAGCTGGCCCATGCGCAGTGCTGATGCGCGCAAGGAGTGCCCTGCCACGCAGGGGTGTCCCCCGCGTAGGGGAGCCCCACGCGCAGGGAGTGCACCCCTCAAGGAGAGCCGCCCAGCGCGGAAAAAGTGCCTGCCCAGGAGTGGCTCCACACGCACAGAGAGCTGACCCAGGAAGAAGACGCAACAAAAACAGACAGAGATTCCTGGTGCTGCTGACAACAACGGAATCGGACAAAGAAGAACACACAGCGAATGAACACAGAGCAGACAACTGGGGGGGGTGGTGGTAAATAAAAGATAAGTCTTTAAAAAAAAAGGGAATTCAAGATTGCCTGTTGCAAAGCCCCGCTGCTGGCCTCCTCTCCTCGCCACTGCCGCCACGGGACCCTTGAGACTAAGGCAAGCCGTGAGGCTCTCATCGGCAATACAGGAAGAAGTTGTGAGCTACCCAGGGAGGAGGCTGCCTCAGGAGAGGGGCACCTCAGCTGGCAGGCACCTGCTTTCCTGAGGAGTAACAAGGAGCAACCTCTTTATGTAACAGAAACACGTATTCCTTGAAATAGTCTTTATGGTTTTGTGGCGCTCCTAAGTACTTCTTTTTAAAATGCTACATGGGGTAAAAAAGGGAAATGCCAGAACTTTCTTACTACACTCCAGTGGCTTGCCCAGAGGGTACACTACCCCGGAACCTCAAGTTTTAAGGAACAGAAGGTTGAGAGGGACTGGGGGCCAAAGTGCTGCCGCAGAAGGATGGGGGAGCACCCTTCCAGGAGTTTCTGGATAAATCATTGGGAGTTGCCGCACGGGAGGGCAGAGTGGGGAATTCCCCACCAGAAGGTTCTGGGAGTATAACAGGCCCAGGTAAGGGGGGTACAGGAGCTCTAATTGGGGGAGCAGGAGGTTAGACCCTTATATCTTATAAGGGCCACTGGGCTGCCTGTGAGCACTTTGGGGGCAAGGGGAGGGACAGGAGGACATGGGTCACCCAGACTTGGGATTCTAGGATCTGGATTTGGGGATTCTGCTGTGGGCAGGTAGATAAAATAGGGGGTATGAATACAAAATCAGACTGGGAGGGCGTGTGGGCGAGAGCAGGGACAATTCCAGCATCGGAGATGTGGCAGATCGGGTTGGCGCCAGGGAGGGCAGGGTGAACGTGGGGTCCAGGGGCAGGGGCTTGGGTGTGATTTCCCAGCGCCCGGGGAGGCCCATCTTGGGGGTGGGTGAGGACAGGGCGCTGCACTCCCAAGTTACAGCGGGCTGGAGCTGGGTGGGAGCCGGGCCGGAAGCCACGGGGGCGGGGTTCCTGGTGTCATGGAAAACGGTATACAGTAGGCTAGAGGAGAGGGGGCGGGAATCGGAGCTCCAGCAGGATGGGGAGCGGGCGGTTGGGGCCGGAGGGAAATCTCGTTTCCAAATCCCAGTCCTTGGTGGGACGGGGGACCCTGGCGGAGCACCTTAGAGGGTCTGGGGTCCCAGGCCCGGAATGGGTGTCTCGGGGTAGGTTTCTTATTCGGGTGGGAGTAAACCGGCTCGCTGTCTGGATCTGATTGGGAATTCCCAGTCGAGGCCAGTCCCTGGACAGAATCAGAACACTGAGAGCGGAGACTGACAGGCAGAGCCCTGGCAGTTCCCAGACGAGACTGAGGGGGTCCCCAAGGCTCGTCCTGGGAACCGAGACTCTGGGGAAGGGGTCCTTAGGGGCTATCAGGAAATCTCACGCAATAACCGGCGGGGGTAAACTGAGGCAGGGGCTCAGGAGGTGACTCGAGGGAGCCCGGGCGACACCCGGGGGTCCAGGCCGGGGGGGTGGGGGGTCCAGGTGTCAAGGGCGGGGTCCGTCCCCGGGCGGGCTCAGGGGGCGAGGGCGAGCGCAAGCGCTACCTGATGCCGCCAGCGGAAGAGGCTGGCCGTGTCGATGTTGGGGTGCGTCTCGTCCTCATCGTCCGACACCTCGATGTGGTCCCACACGCTATAGTCCACCATCTTGCCTGGGCGGCCCGGCCCGCTCCGGCTGCGGCGGCGGCGGCGCGGAGGACTGCGCCGGCGCGGCCCCGCCCCTTCCGCTTCCGCCCGGGGGCGCGCTCGGCCCCCGCCTCGCCCCTGACGTCACATCCCTAGCAACAGCGGCGGCGGCCCTGGCGACCGAGGCCGCCTTAAAGGGCACGGCGCACGTGTCTCGCAGCCGGGGAGTCCCCTCGGGAGAACCCGGCCGCGCCCGGCGCGGGGGGCTGCGCTGGGCACCTCCTGGGGGGTCACCCGGGCGTGAGCTCCGGCCTCGGGCTCCCCTCATGTCCAGGCCCTCCCGGAGGGGGGTGGGGCGCTGGCGGCAGCCGCGGGAGAGGGGCGCGGGGGGAGTCGGCGAGACCGGAGGCGAGGATGGTCCCCTGGGCCGGGCCGCAGTGACGTCAGCGCGAGTCCCCTGCAGGGGGCGGGGCCTCGGTCCGCCCCGTCACCCTGGAGAGCGGGGTACCCTTTCCTGCGCGGGGGGGAGGAGAGAAGACATTGACCCTGCCCTTGCGGGGTCGAGGGCGAGGAGGGGGGGGCACTGCCTTGGTGCTCCCCCGGCTCGGACCCCAGCCTCCCCCTTCCAGGCCCCTTTTCCGTCCCCAGGTGCTACCACTCCAGGGCGGGGTCTCGCGCGCACACCCTCTCTGGAATCACCCCGGCCCCCCCCGAAATCTCCAGGGCGCCGGTGCGCGGCGTCTCCCCGCACTGCCGCTGAGTGTCGCTGATGAGCCAGCGGCCAGGGCCCGCGACCCGGCGCGGGGCGGGGGAAGGGGCGGGGGGGGGGGAGTTCCCTCCGCGTAACAGTCTGGGGCGGCTCAGAGCCCCCTCCCCTTTCTGCCAGGGGCCCCCTTCGTCCCCCGAGGCCCCGAGAACCGCCCTATTCTGAGCTCGGGGACCCCGGCTGCACCCTCACGTCCCCCCCCCCACCACCACCACCCCCGCTTTGATCCCGGGATCAAAGGCCCCGCTGCAGCCTGGGGCCAGGCTTATCGCAGATTAAGGGGCGCTCGGCGGAGGGAGGGGGGACGCACTTCCCGCCAGCCGCCTCTGCCCGGATTTGCGGGGTGGGGGGGTGGGCAACTGGAGGGAAAGAAGAAAAAAGGTCTCCAGACCCGGGCCGAGCCCCCTCCCCCCCCCCCCCGTCTTGGGGAGGGGGAAGGGCCGGCCAGACAAAAGCATCCTCCCCCCGCTTCCCCTCGCCCTTCCTTCGAGCCCGCCTCCCCCTCCCCCCCCAGCTGGGGCAGTCCAGCAGCGCCGCGGCCGTCCCCGCCCAGGCACGCGCGCGCACGGACCCGCACCCCGGCGGGGCTCGCAATCGGGCGCGCGCGCACACTCACACACTCACAGACACACACACACACGCAGACACCGGCAAACAAAGGGTCCGGACACCCCCGCCCCCTCCCGTCCCCCGGCCGGAGAGGGCGGGGCGTCCCATCCCCAGCCCCCCCCCACCCCGGGGCCAGGTAAGCTTGGGGCTGCGCGTTGCAGTGGGGAGGGGGGGCCCGTGCGTGACCCGGAGCAAAGGGGCGATTGGCGGCGGAGGGGGGCTCTTCTTCCGGTCACCCCCCCCCTTTGCGGGCTCCGGCGCCGCTGCCGGGCTCGGGGTGTGTGCGTGGGGAGGACCCCAGATGCCGGGGATTCCCAGGTTGACGCAGGGTGGACGTGGGGGTGGCTCTCCTTGCCTTTCGAGCCCGGCGCAGAGAACGGGGTACCAAGGAGCCCCAGCTCCCAGAACTAGGGACCGGCAGCCCGGGAGCTCCCCGGTCAACCCGAGCATTTATTTCCTAATCTCCTGCCAGCCAAGCAATTTCCAGCCTTAGGAGCTGAGAGAGCAAGAGAGGAACCCCCGGGGTTGCTTAGCACTGTCCCTCTGTTTCACACCCCCTCCCATCAGGGCGCCCCCTGATGTGGTTTTTTGTTCCTGGAGGGATGCTTCCTTGCTGCACCCCACAGCCTCCCGCCACTTAGCTGCAGCGGGAGCCAGGCAAAGGCTTTGCACTCTCGAGCCTCAACTCCTTCATCTGCACAGTGGGTGTGAGGTCGTGCCGGCCACGTCTCCCTGGGCTCCAGTAGGTCTTCCTTAGCTCATCCTGTACCTAGTTCCCAAGGGCCCACTGTGTGCGGGGCGCGGAGATCCGTCTCTGGTGCCAGTGGCCCTAAACAGGGCCAGGGTCCCAGCTCTACTGGAGGAGCAAGATGAGTGGGGTAAACCGAGAAGGAACGGAGGGCCTTCAGACCGTGAGCGTAAAATTCCCCCGCTGGCCTCGAGAGTTGGGGGAAGCAGGGGAGGGGCCTCCGGTTTAAGTGGGGTTTCTGGGGTACCTCTACCCTCCTTGTTCTCCGAGCTCCGCCAGGGCAGGGCCAGGTCTGCGTAGAGCTGGGGCACCATAAATAAAGGGGGGATTAGAGGAAAACTAAGTTAACAGCACTTTACATCAGACCGGGGTTTATCCAAGCCCACTCCCATTTTACAGATGAGATGATTAAGTCCCTAAGCCTAAGAGGTGGACAGGGTAGGTCAGCGGGGTGGGAGCCTGAAGGCATGTTGTGAACAGCTGGGAAAGGAAGGGGTCAGGGGACAGCCAGTGCCTGCCCATCCCCACACTTCCACGGCGACCCAGCCCTGTTCATTCATTCAAATATTTATCCAGGGCCTCCTCTACGCCAGGTGCTGAGGACACAGCCGTGGACAAAACAAAGCTCCTGTCCCTGCGGAGCTGACATTTAGTGGAGGAAATCGAAAAGAGGCGACAGGCAGGAACAAATGAATACATAATAACAAATTGTGATGAGGACTGGGATGGAAATAGAGGATTTGTAACAGGAGAGGAAAACTGGGGGTCCCCGAGGATCTGAACGACTCCTCAAACACGCTCGCCCACACTCAAACCACACACACGTCGTCATACCAACAAACTGTCAAACCCAGAACCCAAATGCCACACCTGAGGTCACATAGCCGCGGGGGGCCAAGATTTGAACCCGCATCTGCCTTTCTAACCATCATGATAGCCCGCTCGTCAATGCAGCTGCACGTACGGAGCCCCCTTACCCACCCCCGCCCCCCATATCCAGGCAAGGTCACACAAGGGGTACCTCCAACCCCACACCCACAGGGCCCAGACAGATGTGGGGTTGCCCTGTCACACACACACTCCGGCAGGTAACGGTCTGTCTCAACTCTGCAACACTCGGGCTTCTAGAAAGTTCCACCGGTTCCGTGCCCCCTGCCCACCTGTGTCCAAAGTCTCCCACGCGTAGACGTGCATGGGCTTGGGCGGTTATCGTCCCTCTCCAGGAGGGCACGCTCGGGAGGGGGCGGCAGGGACATTTGTCCCACTTCCTCTGAGAGTGGTGGTGGGTGGGCCGGGGTTGGAGGCACCAGGCCAGGCCAGTGGTTTCCAATTGGGTGGCTGTGGATGGTGCTGCCTGTCTGGGCAGGGGAGGAAGGCTCTCTCCGCAGGAGCCCGGTGCCAGCTGTCCAGAGCAACCTGCCCGGCCATCTGGACGCCCCTCCCTGGTCAGGCTGCAGCCCCGGGGAGGGGAGGGCCGGCGTGCTTTGTGCCTGATTTCTGCAAGAGGGCATGCCTCTCTGGACAGAGCTGGCACGCCAGGCTCTGCTTCTCTCCCTAGGGCTGCCAGCTTCCCATCACCTATTCCTTCCTCGCTCTGAGCACCTACCGTGGGCGACAGAGTGTGCAGGGCCCCGGGCCAAGAGGAAAACGCAGGGTCCCTTGTTCAAAATCCCTGAGGGCTCCAACAGGGCGACAGAGGAGTTTCAAACCCAGCGCAGGCCCTTCCGAGCACCGTGGTGTCGCCTGTGCCACCACAGGGGCCACACATTCACGAAGCCAGCCCCCGATTAGCCTAGAACAAAAATCTCCCACCCTCGTGGACCTGAGGGGTCTCGGGAGCAGGGGAACAGAGCAATGTATGATATATCTGGGGGGGGGGACGAGAGCTGAGAAGAGAAACAAAGCTGGGCGAGGGGCAGAGAGTGACAGCGGGGGGGCCGGGAATCCATCTCCTGGAAGGCTTCCAGAGGGAGGTGGCTTTGAGCAGAGAGCTGAAGGCGGTCAAGGATCCAGGCAGATTCATTCATTCATGCAATAAATATTGGTGAGGACCCTAGAGGGTCTTAAGTCCTAGAGAGCCAGCAGAGAAACAGATCAAGGTCACTGCCACAGGTCCTAAGCCACGGACAGGCCAGAATTCACGAAGAGGATAAGGCAGTCATGCTGTTGGCCTGTTACAAGTTCAAACCAACCACCGGCTGATGCAGATTCAGGCGGTCTAGGGGGTGAGAGGAGCACAAGATAGGTGAGGTTTGTCTTCCCGGTAGAAGGAGCAGCAGGTGCAAAGGTCCTGAGGCCTGAATATGCTTGAAGTGTTTGAGGAGCAGTGCGGAGCCCAGTGGGGTTGGAGGGGGGCTGACAGGAGGCGAGTTCGCTCAATGCAGTGGTGTCTCCCCTGTTTGTTTATAGTGACATAAGTCAACAATAACGATAATTATTATTATTAGGATAGTGGCTACCATTTTGCAGGCACCTCCTATGAGCTAGGCAGCGTGCCCAGACTCTTACATGCACCGCTCTACCTCATCCTCAGCAACCCTATCAGGGAGGTCCCACTATTATCCGACTTTTACAGAGGAGGAAACAGGCCCAGAGAGGCTGAGCAACTTGTCCAAGGTTACCCAGCAAATAAGCGGCCGAGCTGGGTTTGAATACGGCTTTGTCAGGGTCATTCTGGAGCCCGAGCATCTTACCACGTGACCCTGTGGCTGCCTGAGTACACACATCTCTCGGCAAATGTGTCCGGGTGCCTCTCTCCCTGCGTCTGCTTCATTCATTCCTTTGTTTATTCATTCAGCAGGGGTGGAGATTCAGTGTGCCAGGGCCTGACTAGGGCTATGGGGCGTCTTGCCCTCCCTGGTGGGGGAATACAGGCAATTACAGTCCTGAACCGATGGGCACTTCGATGGGGGCAGAAAAGGCAGCAGGGGGAGGCCAGGATGTGGGCTGGCTCCCTCTGCCTGAGAAGAGGGAGGTGAACTTTAGACATTTATCCATTTGTTCACCAGCGTCCATCGAGGACCCGGTAGGCGCCCAGTGCTAAGCACTGGCATGGTAGATGATGTTTCCATTCCCATCCACTAGTTGACATCAAATTGAGATGTTAGCCGGTGCAGTAAGGTACGAAAAAGAAATAAGAGCCAAAGTACGCAGTCAAAGCACGCAGTCCATGACAGACCTGCTAAGAACTTGATAAAGATCATGCTCAAAATATTAACTAGATATCGAACAAATACTTAAAGTTTAACAAATGCTTATTGGAAGTTCCAGGTTCTATTCTGGGCACTGTTGAATACCTTTGAAACAAAGTAGGCGAAATATTCCTGCCCTCTTGCAGCTAAGAGTCTAATGGGGGTGGGGGAGACAGGAAATAAAAGTAGTAAATAAATTGCAAAATATATTATGAGGTGGGGGGTGGGGGGGAGAACACCCCAGCAGGATAGAGGGGTCAGAAATGCTTGGGGGACTTGCAACTTTAAGTGAGGTGGCTGTGAGAAACGTCAGCCAAAGCCTTCCTGAAAAGGTGAGATTGGAAGGAGGTGAAGGAGGGAGCCCCGGACTATTTAGGGGGAGAGGGTTCCAGGTAGAAGGAAACAAGTGCAAATGTCCTGAGGCTGGTGCTTCTCTGGTATGTCCAGGGACAGCCAGGAGGCCAGTGTGGCTGGAGCAGTGAGCAAGGGGGAGTGTGGGAGACGAGGACCTGGAGGGAGCAGGTGCGCCGTGCAGGGCTGGTGGGCTCCCGGTGGAGGGCTTGGACTTTTTCCCTGAGTGAGGTGAGAGCCATGCGAGGGTTCCGAGCAGAGAAGCAGGGAACTCTGACTTGGGTCCTTCAGGCTCACGGCATTGATTAAGCAGTTGCACTTCTTGTGCGAATGCAATATACTCTGAGCTCACTCATTCTTCGGGATTTTCACGGGGGGGGGGGGGTGGTGGAGACACTGGAGCTCAGAGAGCTTAAGCCACTGACCCCTGGCCACACAGCAGCAATCTGCAAGACGCGTGGCCCCGGGTGGCAGAAGCAGGCGCGGCGGCGGCGGCATCGTGGGGGCGCCGCGTCTGGGCGCCTGTCCTGTCTGTCTCGGCGCGCCTCTGCCCGCCGGGCCCCCCCATCTGTGCCCGGCCCCCGCACCCTCGCAGCTATTTCGGGTGCAGGCACGCCAGCCCGGCTGCTCGCGCGAGCCGCTTCCTCCGGCCCCCGGGCTCGGACCACGCGCCGCACGTGGCCGGCTGCGGGATCCCCGGGCCGGGGAAGCCCCCCGCGGGAGGAAGGGTGGGGGCTGGGGGGCGCCCGCGCCCCCAGCGGCCGGCCGCGGCATCGGCGCGCCCCGATCCCCGCCGTGCGTCAGCGGTCGCCCGGGCAACGGGCGGGCCACGTCACCGCCGGCAGGTGCGTCATTTGCCCGCTGACGTCACGGCCGGGGAGAGGCCCCCGGGGCTGGGGGGGGGGAGCGGCGCGTTCCAGGCCCCGCCGGCAGAGGGAGCCCCCGGGGCGCCGGCGGGCTGATGCCCCGGCTTGGTCCCGCAGGAGGCGAGGCCCCCGGGGGCGCCATGGCCCTCGCAGCCCCCGCGGCGCGATGAAGAGGAGTCGCAGTGTCCTGTCCGTGGCCGGGATCGGGACGAGGGTGCGAGGGATGCGGGATCCGGGCCGCGCGGCTGGACCTGGATGGCGAGGCGGGGGCGGGCTGGGGGGGGGTGGCCAAGGCTGTGCCCCAAGCCTCGCCCTGTCGTGCCTCAGTTTACCCCCCTTTCATTCGGGCTTCGCGAATGGGGAATTAGGCTTGGGGGCCTCAGATGGAAGGGCTGGGAGGGGGCACAGCCGTTAAGGCCAAGAAGGGGGGGGGGCGGTCTCCTGGACGTGGAGGAGCGGGGAGAAACCCTAATAGTGAGGTGTTGGATTTCAGACACGGGGCCCAGGGCCCTACGTCTGAGACATCTACAGGGAGTCCCACCCAAATTATGGGTGAGAGGGGGCCTCCCAGACGGGAGGCGTGGAAGGGGACCCTCGGTGGGAGGGGTCAGCGAGGGCGCGGAGGTGAGGGGGGGAGCAGGGGACCTCTATCCCCACCAGCCACTCCCTGGGAGGACAGGGCCTTAGCTGCCAGGGCCAGGCCAGCGCCCCCATGCTGCCCTTGTCCCTCCCCAGAGGCCACGGGAGACCCCCGAGCCCGGCCGCTGCGACCTGCTGGGGGCCGATCTCCGGCGCCCCCGCCGCCGCCTCTCCTCGGGTCCCGGCCTGGGCTGGTGCCAGCCCGAGCCCTCAGACCCCGGGGTGCCCCTGCCGCCACGGCCCACCACGCTGCCGCTGCTGATCCCCCCACGGATCTCCATCACCCGGGCCGAGGTCGACAGGTAGGAGGGAGGGGGGGGCCGGGCCGGGAGGGGCGGGGGCGGGCTGGGTCCCGCGGGGCTCCGGGGCGCCCTAGGTGTTGGCAAAATCCCCTGAAACAGTCTCCCCACGCCGGGCTTGTGGAGCTGACCAGCCTTCTTCCCCCCCCGGGCAGCCTCTAGGAAACCCCTTCTTCCAGTTTTGCAGCTGCCAAGGAGGACAGGAGGTGGGGCCCTGCAGCCTGGGGGTGGGGGATGCCCCCCCACATGCACAGAGCTGGGCCGAGCTGGGCCTCTGAGCACCCCCGTCCGCAGGGACTCAGTTTCTCTCCCACCTTCAAAAACTGTCCTTTTCTCTCTGGGAGAGCTGAAAGGCACCTGGGAGCTCCAGCGTCACCCTCTGCTTTCTGGCTCTTTTCACCTGGGGTCTCCTGAGGGCACCCCAACTCCCCTCCCCCTTGGGATGAGTTTTCAAGGCAGACACAGGGCGGCCCTGCCTGGCCCCCCTCCTGTCCCCAGGCCACTGCTCCCTGTAGCCTCCCCCCCACGTCCCAGCCTGTCTACTCAATTGGAGGTTCTCAGCTTGGGTCCTTGTACCGTGGATCATTGGAGGGGGGGAGGGAGTGATTGTCATTCCTTCTCGGGGCCACTTCCTGCGCCCCCCACCGCGCCTTTAGCCTCTGCCTGGTTTGCTGGAATCTTAGCCAGCGCGGCCTCAGGCCACAGGCCGCACTTCCAACCCTGGCCCATTGCCTCGCATCCGCCTCCTGCAGCCCAGCTGCGGCCTGGCCCCCCACATGCCGCCCCTTTCGGGTCACCACCCATCCTCCATCCAGAGCCCCGCCAACGCTGCAGCCCTCCTGCGCCCCCTCCCCCAGGAAAACGGGCTCAGCCCAGGACCCTCCGTCTTTGCAAACCTCCCCCCCCAGAAGCCTCAAGGGTGCCCTTGGGGGGGCACACTTCTGGCCTCTGGGACACCCGCGGCTGCTGAAGTGGGGGACGAGCACTTGCTCCCTTCTACGTGCGCCCACGCCCGGAGCCCCCTCCGGCAGGGAGAAAAGCGGCTGTGGGGGTTGGAGACGGGCAGGTTTTTTTTTTTCTTTTTCTTTCTTTCTTTTTTTTGATGAGAGCAGCGCGGGGGGGGAGGGAGGACGAGGGTAGACGCCGCGGCGGGTCTCGGGGAGCCGGTGGGAGGGGGGCGCACGGGGCGCGGGGCCCGGGCTCCCGGCCGCGCCCTCCAGCGGGGACCGGACCCAGGGCGGCTTGGCCCCCGGGGTGGGGGGGGCGGCCCGGGGTCTCGGCTCCGGCCGGGGGGGTGGGGGGTGGGGCTCGGATCCCGGTCGCTAGCTGCTCGGCGCGGCGCTGGGGGAGGCGGGAGCGTGAGTCACGGCGACTCCCGATTTAGGTGCCGGAAGGGGGGCTCTGCCCGCGGGGGCCGCGGGGAGGAGGCGCGGCTGTTTACTCGCCTGAAAAGGGCACGGGGGCGCGGCTGCCCGGACCTGCCTCAGTTTACCTCCTGCAGAAGCGCTCCCTGAAGAGGCCGTGATACTGGGACGGTGGGCGGGCAGCCCGGGGAGTGGCCACGGGGTGTCCTCCGGGGCCCACACGGGAACCAGAGGGGGACACACCCCAAAGCGGCCGCAGGCTGACCACACACACACCAGCACGCGTGGTTGCCCTGAGATACCCAGACAACCGACGCCAAATCGCTTGCACAACGCCGGCCGCCAGCACGCACCGACTATTACGCGTAGCCAAAAGGCGTGGGAACGCACACCTAGCGCCAAGGCCACCGGAGGAGACTCCGCAGGGCGCACGCCGTGCGACCGGGCGGCACACGCGCGCATCCTCCACCCCCAGGCGCGCACACACACACGCACACACAGTGAAATCCGGAGAACCGGGCACATCGCGGCAGTCCACCACGTGCGCGCACACACACTTCCAGCCGGCACCGAAAACACAAGCCAACCCTCGCCAGGGGCCACGTGCGCCGACACGCCGCTCGGGCTCCCGCAGTCACCCTCGTCGGGCGCGCCGGCCGGCGATCCCCCGCACACCGCGCGGGCGCCGCGCGCCGGGTTCCGGGACCCACGCCGCACGCGCTCCCCCTGGCCAGGGGTAGCGGCGAGGACACGCCAGACCCGGGCTCCGCCCCCGCCGTGATGGACAGACTGACTGACACCCCCAGCAGCCAGTCGAGAGTCTGCTCCTTGCTCGGATTAACCGCTTAACTCCTTCGCGCCCGTGCGCGCCGCGGCGAGGCAGGGCGCGCTGGGGAGAGGCGCGTTCCGGCGCCCCACTCCCCGCCGGGAGCGGGGCTTGGCGTGGGCGGGGAGGGCCCCCCTCCCTGGGTGGCTGCCCCCCACTGGCCCGGACGGAGAAGGAGGGGGGCGGCGCTGACAGCCGCCGAGGGCTGGGGGCGGGGAGGGGCGGGACGGGGCGGGGGAGCCGGGGCTGGCGCGGAGCAGCGCGCGGAGCTCGGAGAGCGCAGCCCCGCACAGAGCGGAGCGCCCGGCGCCGACAGGAAGCCGCGGCGCCCGGCCCGGGGGCGATCGGCCCGCAGCGCCCCCGGGTCTGTCCCCGGGGCGCCATGGCCCCGCCGAGGCCGGGCCCACCCGCGGGGCCCCGGGCGCGTGGGCTGGCGCGCCCCTGAGAGGGGTGCAGCTTTGGAGAGGCCGGGGTGCCGCTGGGGGGCCCGCGCCATGGAGCCCCCGGCCGCCCCTTCGGAGAGGAGCCTGTCGCTGTCCCTGCCCGGGCCCAGGGAAGGCCAGGCCACTCTGAAGCCGCCCCCCCAGCACCTGTGGCGGCAGCCGCGGACCCCCATCCGTATCCAGCAGCGCGGCTACTCGGACAGCGCCGAGCGCGCCGAGCCCGAGCGCTCGCCGCCCCGGCCCATGGAGCGCGCCGACGCCGTGGACACCGGCGACCGGCCCGCCTGCGCACGTCCCGCCTGTCCTGGCCCTCGTCCTTCCACGGCACGGGTTCGGGCCCCCGGCGCGGGCGGAGGCAGCTGCCGCCGGTGAGACCCCGGGGGGGCGGCCGAGCGCGCGGCGGAGGGGCGCGCGGGGAGGCCGCGGGGCGGGCGCTGTGGGTGCGGGTGGGGTCCACCCGCGGGGGCGGGGGTTGGGTGGGCTGCGCCGCGGGGGCGTCAGGGACCCGGCCCGGGGCCAGGCCTCCGGACTGGAGCGCGTGCTGGGGTGGACCCGGGGGGCGCTCGGGGGGGGGGGGGGTGGTATCTGCTGCGCCCCGGCTGAGGCGGTGGAGGGCACAATTTCAGGGCTCTGTCGTCTCCGTGCAGGACGGAAGGCGAGGCTGGGTCCCCTTTGGAGGGACTTAGTTTTGGGGTACCGTGCTAGGGGGTGTCCTGGGGGCACCCTGAAGGGAGAGGCCTTGCTGGGGCCGAGACTCAGGGTCCTTCTAAGGGCGGGAGGGAGGAGCTTTCCTGGACTCACCCTCCAGCAGCCGAGGTCATAAATCCAGGGGGCCTCTTGGGAATAATACGTTGGGTTTCTGGGTGTTGGGGCGTTGGTTTGAGGTCCCTCTCAGCAGGGGTGGTGGGCTCAGGAGCTGCCCAGAAGAGGGGACGAGTCCACAGGGGACCCAGAGTCCCAGCAGGGGTGAAGGAGGGAGGCCTATCTCCTCAGGAGATGGGGAGATGGGGGGGGTCCCCTGACTGTCCTGAGCTTTGTCTCACTGGCTTCAGGCGATGACCTGCTGTGGCCCCCTTGGCTGTGTGCTGCGCTTGGACTTCTGGTGTCCCTCGAGGGTAACAGGGTGACCGTGTGTGCTTCGGGGTGACAGCGAGATCTCCCGGGGTCCTGTGATGGCCGCGGTGTGACCGTCCCGAGCTCCTGGCACAACAGTGGTGTGACCCTGGGGAGGTGTGGACTCACGGGGACGAGGTGCTTGTGACAGCAGGACTGGTCCCCGTTCCTGGGACGGTGTGACCGTGCCACCTCCCCCGGAACAGTGCAGTTGTGACAGAGGCATTGCGTATGCCCCCGGGACACCGCGACTGCGCTCTGGGCTGCGCGCCCGGTTCCCAGGACGGCCAACTTGTGGGGTGTTCCCTGCGGCTGGCGTGTGCTCCCCGACCTCTCGCCACCTGGAGAAGCTCGGGGCCCTCTCGCCCCCCCCCCCTCTGTGGGCTCCGGGGTCTGCCCGGGCTCCAGTCCTGCGTGGGACTGGTGGCGTGCACCGCGGGCTCTGCCAGACCCCGCGGCTGTCCCTTGGCTTGGGACGTCACCGGCTGGCCGGACTCGTGCCTCTCCCTCGTGGGGTTCCCGGATGAGACCTGCTCATTCTAGTTCTCTCTGGGGCCCCTCCAAGGGTACCGCAGGCCCCCCCCAGGCCACCCCCACGTCCTCTCTGGGCCCTCCCAGCTGCTCCCCCAGCCCCCACCCCCCAGGAAGCGAGTGTCGTGGGTCGGACACAGCAGCCTGGTATTTTCCCAAGGGGAACTTGAGAAAAGCTGAAGGAAGACAGAGCTGGGATCAACAGGAAATGCCAGGAGCAGGGGCAGCCGGCCAAATGGGCGCTGAGAGACCCAGGGCGGGTGGGGGGGAGCGGGCCCCGCTGCCTTCAGAGGCCCCAGAGACGCTCCCACTCTGGCCCCCAGAGATGCTCACTCTCGGGGGACAGCGGCTGAGTGGTTCTAATCGTCCTCATTTCAGCGACATCCATCTCCCGACGGCTCACTCTGGGGCCTCCTGCTGGGATTGTTTCCACACCTCCCCATCCCCAGTGTCCCGTGTTGGACATATGGGGAAACTGAGGCCCGGAGAGGCCAGGGGCCTTTTCCTCCTGACCCAGCTCACCCACCCAGGCAATGGCAGAGCGGGGCTTCCGGCGCCCGGTCCTGCCTGCTGCCTGGGTGTCTGCACAAGGGTTCTCGCCCTCTGGGAGCCCTCGGTTTCCCCGGTTGTCAAGTGGGACTATTGTGGGGATTGTGTGGGTGCCCGGTAGAAAGTGGCTGGGGGACCTGGACTCAGGAGAGAGGGGCTAAGGCTGGGGTGGGACAGGCTCCTCCAGGGTAGGGGTGGGGGGAGAGGAACC
>NC_080702.1:26635626-26744950 GCF_030445035.2 Dasypus novemcinctus
CGGTTGCTCCACGTCAGCATTTGACGTTGTCAGTTTTTTGTTAGTTTCAGCCGTCCTAGGAAGTCTGAAGGAATGTTTCATGGTTCTCGTTTGCACTTCCCAAAGGATGAATATTTCCTGCACTTGTTTGCCATGTGGGTAGCTTCTTTGGCAAACTGTTCAAATCGCTTGCTCATTTCTTTCTTTGGGCTGTCTTTTTCTTACTGGGTTTTGAGAGTACTTAATGTATTTTGGACGCAAGTCCTTTGCACATATTTTGTCCCAGGCCTCTTGTCCTCTTGACAGTGTCTTTTGCAGAGCAGAAGTTTCACAGATTTCTGAAGTTTGTTTTTAAAAGAAGTTTTTGTGGTTTTGTTTTTGATCTTTAAAATAGGGATTTCTGGTTTCTCTTGGAAAACTGGACTCTCTGGCTACTTAGGGCCCCCAGTCCTGCTTTGCTTTTCCTGTCAGCTGCCTGGCCCCTGGGAACATTTGCATTTGCTCCCTCCCACCCCGCCCCGGGGCCTCTGAGGGTTGAGGAAGCAGAAGGTAATAGCTAATATTTTGGTCTGTGGAGTCAGCAGACCTGGGTTTGAACTCTGATTGCCACAGTCTTGCTGTGTGACCCAGAGCCAGTCCTTCTCCTCTCTGAGCCTCAGTTTCTTCACCTGTAAAATGAGCTCCATGAGCTCTGCCCTCCCTCCTTCCCGCCCCAGATTGACCCAGAAAAAAAAAAAAAAGCTCCATATATGAGGCTGGTATTGCTCTCTTGAGCTGGGTGAGTTCACACGTTTCATTCTTAGCCAAGGGACCATTCGAATAAAATCTCATGTGAAGGAGAGGATGTGAGGGAAAGCGGTTGAGCACCTGCTTCCCACACGGGAGGTCCCGGGTTCGGTTCCCTGTGCTTCCTAAAAAACAAACAAACAACAAGCAAGACAAGCGGAAAAACAAACTCAGGGAGCCGATGTGGTTCAGTGGTTGAGCTCCAGCTTCCCACACCCATGGTCCTGGGTTCAATCCCTGACCCCTTAGTACCTAAAAAAAACAACAGGAACTCACACGAGAGTTCCTGTTGTCTCTGCTCCCCTTCCTCCCCCTAGAGCAGAGCCTGAACTCCACTGCCCTGTGTAATCCGCTCACCTTAACCATGGAATAACAGCGGCCAGAGAGGGCAGCGGCCTTTCTGAGGCCACACAGCACGTTGCAGGTGCACAGCTCCTCACCTCCTCTGTCTGGACTGGCTTCCCAAGTGGAAAAAAATCGGGGCCGAAAGACTTAAAAGTGCTAATGTTGGAAGCGGCTGTGGCTCCATCAGTTGGGCTCCCGCCTACCATACGGGAGGCCCTGGGTTCGCGTCCCGGGGCCTCCCTGTGAAGGCGGGCTCGCCCGCAGGCACCGTGGAGAGCCGACTCAACGAGGTGACGCAACAATAAGGGAGACAAGTAAAAACCACAGAAGAGCGCGCGGCGAACGGACACAGAGAGCAGACAGCAAGCAAGCTGCAAGGGGGGAGGGGGTTAAAAAAAAAAGTGCCAGTGTTTTTTGAACCCGGCGCCTGGCCCCACTGAGGGCATCGTATCTGTGTTCACACCAGCCACGTGGGTGGTGTGACAAGGAAGGCGGTAGTTGTCCCCGTTTCGCGGACGAGGGACGTGAAATTCAGCCGCTTCTTCCGAGTCCCACAGCTGGGAAGTAGCACAGCCAGGCTCCTGGGGTCCGCTCTCTCTCTGCCCTCTGGAGCTGTGTTTCTGTCTCGATCTGTTTGTCTCTCCGCTCCAGCCACATCAGCGGCCTTGGCCCGTCCCCAAATAAAAAAACCAGCTCCTGCCCCAGGGCCTTTGCACTTGCTGTTTGCACGGCCAAGTGGGCTCTCTTTCACCTCCTGGCTCGAGGCGGTGCTCCTTCTCATCCCGGCGGCCCTGCGGAGATGCCACCTCCTCCGAGAGGCCCGCCCTGATCCCCGCGGCCGAAATCACACCTGGTGCTGAGCACAAGCCAGTTCACGTAGTTATTCATGCATTCCCGTGGTCAGTGATTCATTCAACAAACACGTATCGGGTCCATACTGCGGGACGGCCCCAGGGACAAAGCAGTGCACCAAGTGGGCAAAGACCCCGCTCTGGGATGCTTCGTTCTAGAAGGGAAGGCAAACAGTATGGAAGATAAGGAAAACAGAGAGGAGCTCAGGAGGTGATGAGTAATCATTTTTAAAAAATGTTTTGAGAAAGGAAAGCCAATAGGAAAAATCAGGACGGGGTTGAGATATTAAATGGGCTGATCAGGGAAGGCCTCTCGGAGGAGGCGGCGTTTTAATTGAGACCTGGGGGAAGGGAATTGTAGGCACAGGGAACAGTCTGTACAAAGGCCCTGAGGCTGGAGTGTTTAAGAAACAGGAATGGAATAGAGCAAGCAAGAGGGAGGGGGAGTGGAAAAGATGAGAGCAGAAAGGTGACAGGGCCTTGTTAGACTTAGGGAGGGCTTTGGGAGGCACATGGGAGCTATAGAAGGTTCTGGGCAGAGGAGGCACATGCCCTGACCCAGGTGTTCCCAAAGAGCCACTGTGGATAACGACGGGGATAAGGACAGGAGCCGGGGCGGCAGAGCGGAGGTGACATCCAGGCGGGAGGTGACGGGGGCTGGCTCAGCGTGGGGGTCGAGGAACACGTGAAAAGTGGGTGGACTCTGGTGGAGCTGGCGGCGGTGGGCCCGATTTGGGATGCAGTGAATGAATGAGGGGAGCCAAGGGGGCCCGCACAGCTTTCGGCCTCGGGCTGTGTGTGTGCGCGGCTGCTCTGTTCACTGGTTGCGGGGTTGCCCGTGAAACCTCCCCAAGGGCTGGGCCGTGATCTGTTGTGGCCCCCGCTGTGTCCCCAGCGCCTGGAACAGGGCCTGGCCCACCGAGGCACCTGATAACTGTTGTGTGTGTGTGTTTAAACTTTTTTTTAACAAATCAATTTTATCGATCCATATTAATAAAGCACACAATTCACCCAAAGTGTACGATCCGTGGAATTTGGTATAGTCACATAGTTGTACGTTCATCACTTCAATCATTATTAGAGCATTTTCATTACTTCAATGATAATAAGAAACGAAAAAGCGACTAACAAGGAAATTCCTCACCTCTCAGTCTCTCGCTGCGTTCCCTGCTGTACACAGCTGCAGGGAACAAAGCAGATAAAGACCCTGCCCTGTGAAGCTGACTTCTAGAAGGGAAGGCAAACAGTAAGGAAGATAAGGAAAACATAGAGTGTATTTTGAGATAATTTTAAACTTATAGGGACAGTTGCGAAAATAATGCAAAGGCCCTGCAGAGAACTCCAACATACCCCCACCTAGATCCACCAACTTTTAACATTTTGCTGCATTCACTACATCATTCTCTCTCCGTCCATCCACCCATCCACCCATCCACCCACCATCCACCCACCCATCCATCTGTCTACCCATCCACCCATCTGTCTACCCATCCATCCATCCATCCGTCTACGCATCCACCCACCCATCTGTCTACCCATCCATCCATCCATCCGTCTACGCATCCACCCACCATCCACCCACCCACCCACCCACCCATCCATCCGTCTACCCATCCACCCATCCACCCACCCATCCACCCATCTATCTATCCATCCATCCACCCATCCATACGCATCCACCCACCCATCCATCCATCCGTCTACCAATCCACCCACCCACCCACCCATCCACCCATCCACCCATCTGTGTACCTATCCATCCATCCACCCGTCAACCCATCCATCCACCTATCCATCCACCCAACCATCCATCCACTCATCTACCCATCCATCGCCCACCCATCCACCCATCCATCACCTATCTACATCTATCCATCTATTTTTTTTAAGATTTATTTATTTTATTTCTCTCCCCTCCCCCCGTTGTCTGGTTTCTGTGTCTGTTTGCTGTGTGTTCTTTGTCTGCTTTTGTTGTCGTCAGCGGCATGGGAATCTGTGTTTCTTTTTGTTGCGTCATCTCGTGTCAGCTCTCCGTGTGTGCGGCGCCATTCCTGGGCAGGCTGCACTTTCTTTCACGCTGGGCAGCTCTCCTTAAGGGGCGCACTCCTCGCGCGTGGGGCTCCCCTACGCGGGGGACACCCCTGCGTGGCAGGGCACTCCTTGCGCGCATCAGCACTGCGCATGGGCCAGCTCCACACGGGTCAAGGAGGCCCGGGGTTTGAACCGCGGACCTCCCATGTGGTAGACGGACGCCCTAACCACTAAGCCAAGTCCTCTTCCCTATCCATTTATCTTTATCATCTAGCCATGTATCTAATGTATCCATCTGTCTCTCTAATCTACCATCTCTGTAAATATCTATCCATCCAGCTATCCCGTCACTAAATGTCTATTTTCTAAACATTCCAGAGTAGGGTGTATATATCTTGCTCTTTTAGCATTTAATACTTCCACATACATTTCTTAAGAACAAGGAGATTCATTTACAGTAACCACTTAAGTACACTTACCAAGTTCAAGAACTTTCACACTGATACAAAGCTTACGCCCTACATTCCAGTTTACTCCCGAGTCCCAATCATTTCGGGCCTTTTCCTCCTCCGTCGTTAGATCCAGCCCAGACTCGTGCATTCCCTGTTAACTGTTATTGCCTCTTTAACCCCTCTCGTTTCTGATGAATTGTGGAAACGTCTACCTACAGCCTGACCTCTCCCACCTTGACCGCTCCGGAGCCTATCAGCAGCTGCCCAGACTCTGCGATTCCGTTTCTCCTCTGCCGTTACCGGTGACCCCCGTGCTTGCCTCCCCCCTCTGACCTCCCTAAGGCCAGCCCCCCCCTGAGACCTCTGCCCGTCCCCCCCCCTGCAGCCTTGAGGCGGAGAATGGCCCGACCCCATCGCCCGGCCGCAGCCCCCTGGACGCGCAGGCGAGCCCGGGCCTCGTGCTGCACGCCGGGGCGGTCGCCAGCCAGCGCCGCGAGTCCTTCCTCTACCGCTCGGACAGCGACTACGACATGTCGCCCAAGACCATGTCGCGGAACTCCTCGGTCACCAGCGAGGCGTGAGCGCCCCCTCCGCACCCGCCGCCCCCGGGCGCCCCGTCTGCGCCCCCCCCTGTGAAGGGGAGGCAGCCCCCATCCAGCTGCATGCACCCCTGATTCTCGCCCGCCCCATCGTTACCCCCACCCCGAGGCACACCAAGCCCCCTCCTCACGCCCTCTCGACCGCCCTCCCCCAGCTTCCCCAGCCCCCCCCCCAGAGAGTTGCTTCTTTGGCACTCAGGCCCTTGGGGGGTCCCTGGTGTGGGGACCCCTGACCTGTCCCCGCCTGTGATTGCAGGCACGCCGAGGACCTCATCGTCACGCCGTTTGCCCAGGTGAGACCCCTGCCCACCGGGTAGGAGGCCTCTCCCCTCGGGGACCGGGGCTGCCACCCCCCCCCCGTGGACACATCTCCTCACGGCCCCTCCCCGTGCCAGGTGCTGGCCAGCCTGCGAAGCGTCCGCAGCAACTTCTCCCTCCTGACCAACGTACCCATTCCCAGCAACAGGTAAGTCGAGGCAGGGACCCCGATACCTGACTTCAACTCTCAGTCACCCCCTCCCTTATAAATAAAGGGTGGGGGACATTTGCAGGCGAATGTTCCCCCTTGTGAAATGAGCCATTATGACAGTCCCTCCGTCAGCGAGCTCCTGGGAGGCGTCGCTTTCTACAGAAAGTGCCAGAACACAGCCTGGCCCCTAAATAGAAGTGGTTATCATTTGGAGGCCACGGGTGTAGCTGAGGAGAGCCGCAAGTGGGTGGGGGAGGCAGGGCTCACCTCGGAGGACTCTGAGCAGAAACTTTGGGGGGTGCTGGGCCAGATGTGACCCGACTGGCCACCGCTGAGCCTCAGTTTCCTCATCCGTGAGGCGGATTCTTGGGCTAGGCTGCGGGCAGAGCGCATTACCTGGTGGCCTGCCCGGGAGACGGGGACGCCCGGAAGGAGGACGATTGGCCCTTTTCACAAGTTTCTCAGGGGGCCCGTGGTGTGGGGGGCGGAAGGTGGGGGTCCACCAGGCTGACGCTGGAGCCCCGCTTCCCCGCAGGCGTTCCCCGCTGAGCGGCCCAGCCCCGGTCTGCAAGGCCACGCTGTCAGGTAGGTAAGGTAAAGGGAGCCCAGGGGGCTGGCACGGGCCCTCCTGCTGCCCCCGGCAGCCCCACTCCCCTGGGGACCCCCTGTCACTTGGGTGCCTGGGGAGCCTGGCGGTCACCGGCCTGGCGGCGCCTCTCCCAGAGGAGACGTGCCAGCAGCTGGCCCGGGAGACCTTGGAGGAACTGGACTGGTGCCTGGAGCAGCTGGAGACGATGCAGACCTACCGCTCCGTCAGCGAGATGGCCTCCCACAAGGTGTGTGGGCGGGGGCGGGGCCGGCCTGGGGGCGGGGCCTGCTGCAGGGCGGACCTCGGGGCGTGGCCTGCACTGAGGCGCCAATCGGGGGGCGTGGCCTGCTCTGAGGCGGAGCTCAGGGGTGTGGGCTGCTCAGGGGTGGAGCTCGGGGGCGTGGTGTGCTCCGGGATGGGGTTTTGGGGCGTGGCTACTCAGGGGCGTGGTCTGGCCGAGGGTGGGGCTTTGGGGGCATGGCCTACTCTGGGGCGGAGCTCAGGGGCGTGGTCTGTTCACAGATGGAGCTTGGGGGCGTGGTCTGTTCCTGGGCGGAGCTCGGGCAGTGGTCTGCTCTGGGGCAGAGCTTGGGGGTGTGGTCTGCTCCAGGATGGGGTTTTTGGGCGTGGCTACTCAGGGGCGGAGTTTAGGGGCATGGTCTGGTCCAGGGTGGGGCTTTGGGGGCGTGGCCCATTCTGGGGCAGAGCTCAGGGGCGTGGTCTGCTCCAGGGTGGGGCTTTTGGGGCGTGGCCCGATCCAGGGTGGAGCTCAGGGGCGTGGTCTGTTCCTGGGCGGAGCTCGGGCAGTGGTCTGCTCTGGGGCAGAGCTTGGGGGCGTGGTCTGCTCCGGGATGGGGCTTTGGGGCATGGTGTGCTCCAGGATGGGGCTTTGGGGCGTGGCCTGCTCCAGGGTGGGGCTTTTGGGGCGTGGCCTGCTCCAGGGTGGAGCTCAGGGGCGTGGTCTGTTCCTGGGCGGAGCTCGGGCAGTGGTCTGCTCTGGGGCAGAGCTTGGGGGCGTGGTCTGCTCCGGGAGGGGGCTTTGGGGCGTGGTCTGCTCAGGGGCGGAGCTCAGGGCGTGGTCTGCTCCCGGGCGGGGCCGGTTCCCGGGTGGGGGCGCAACTCCAGACTTGACAGCTCCCGGGTGTGCGTGTGTGTGGCATCCGGCCATCTGGATGTCCGTTCGTCCGTCCGTCTTTCCCAGGGGGTTCCTATTCTTGTGGAGATGCTTTGCGGGAGCGGCTGTGGATTGGTTTGGGCGCACAATGGCAGGGCTGGGGGGTGGGCTCAGAGGGGACCCCGAAGGGGTGACGTGCACAGTGTACTGACTGGGGGGGTGTCTGGGTGTGCCCTGGCGGTGGTGCGGGGCTGGTGGGAAGTGTGCGGAGCTCTCTTGGAAGGGTGCGTGCAATTCTGAGTGTGCATCCACCCATGTCTGCCCCTGATGATGTGTGTGTTTGGCAGGGAAGCATGCAAGGATGCCATGGACAGCTGGCGGGCTGTGCACTGCACAATTCCACGGGCATCCTTGAGAGAGCAGGCAGTGTGACTGGTGCCTCCCAGAGCTGTGCGTCGTGGGGGCAGCGCCTGTGGGTGGATGCCCATCAGGAAATGAGCGTGGGCCGGGGGGGGGGAGCGTCCGTCTGCAAGTGGGGGCCAGTCCTTGGGCGATTGTGTGCCCAAAGGTTGGGTCAAGCATCTGGGTGTGCGGCCATGTCTCGGGGTGGCAGTCTGCCGATGAGTTTCCGCATTGGCGTGCGTGTGTGTACACCTGTGTATCTGTGGGATGCGAGCGTTAGCACCGACTTATAAAATTGTCAAGGCGTGTTTGTGGCCAAGCCAATGTGGGGATCTATTTTTCGAGAGGATGTGTGTGGGTGTGTTGATTGTGTGCCTGGCAGTGTGTCCAGCATCTGGGTGTTTGTCCTAGGTGTGAGTCTCTGTGTGGGTCTGTATTCTTGGAAGGGATGAGTCAAGGCATTTGTGTGTTTTCTTTTTTTAAAAATTTTTATCGTGGTGACATGAAGACAAACCTAACAGTTTCCGTTCTAACCACTTTCAAGTACACAGTTCAGTGAATTACATTCGCAGGGCTGGGTGACTGTCATCGCCATCCATGACCAAAACTTTTCCGTCACCCCAAATGGAAATCTACCCATTAAGCTTTAATTCCATCTGTTGTTTTTTTTATTTGAAAAGAATGTTTTATTTAATTAGAGAAGCAGTATAAAATACAGGGTTCCCGTATCCCACCCTATTATCAATACCTGTCATTGCTATGGGACATTTGTTACAATGGATGAAAGCACATTTCTTTTTTTTTTTAAGATTTGTTTTTTATTTTTTTATTTCTCTCTCCTTCCCTCCCCCGCCATTGTCTGCTCTCTGTGTCCATTCGCTGTGTGTTCTTCTGTGTCTGCTTGTATTCTTGTCAGCGGCACCAGGAATCTGTGTTTCTTTTTGTTGTGTCATCTTGTGTCAGCTCTCCGTGTGTGTAGTGTGACTCCTGGGCAGGCTGCACTTTTTTCACGTGGGGCGGCTCTCCTTATGGGGTGCACTCCTTGTGTGTGGGGCTCCCCTACGTGGGGGACACCCCTGCATGGCAGGGCACTCCTTGTGCGCATCAGCACTGCGCGTGGGCCAGCTCCACACGGGTCAAGGAGGCCTGGGGTTTGAACTGTGGACCTCCCATGTGGTAGGCGGATGCTCTATCCGTTGAGCCAAATACGCTTCCCAGCACAATTTTTGCATTGGGCTATTAACTGCAGTCCATGGTTTAATTTAGGGTTCACTGTGTTGGGTAGTTCCATGGAGGTTTTTTTTAAATTGTTTATTCTAGAACCAGATACGCAACCTAAAAGTTCCCCTTTGGACCACACCCGAATCATTAATTCAGCGGGGTTTGTGGCACTCTCCATCTCGTGCCACCATTGCCACCATCCAGTGCCCAAACTTCCCCGTCCCCGCAAACAGAAATTCTGTGCCCGTTCCGCCTTAACTCCCTGTCTCTGTATCCTCCAGTGTGTGCCAGGCGTGCTGGCCTTTGGGCTTTGCGGCCGTGCAGCGTGCACGTGTGTGTGTGTAGAAAGGGTGATCCTGGGCACGTTAGGGTCCCCAGGTGTGTTCAAACGTGTGACGGCCCGTCGAGCGTCCGGGCGTGTGTCTGTGTGCCGGGCATCTGTCTCGTCTCCGGGTGTGCCCGTGCAGGGCGCATGGCTCCCCTGGGCTGGGGCCCGGGCTTCCCTGCCCGTCCCCTCGCAGCCCCCACCCACGTGCCCGCCGCGGCCCCGGGGCTCTGATGCCCCTTTAACGCCCCCCCCACCTGCCGGCACCACCTGACATCGCACGCAGCCTGCCAGTGCTGCAGTGAGCGCCACACACACACACACACACACACACACACGGAGCCGTGCGCCTTGGCGGGCAGCCTCGTCCGGGGACCCCTGCCCCTCCGTGGAAGGCGGGAGGGGGGGTCCTTCTGGGGGCTGGCAGACCATGTGACCGTGACCGGGAGCGCGGAGGGGAGCCCCCAGCCCTGCTGGGCCGGCCCGGGCCCCTCCGCGGCTCCCCCTTCCACGGCCCACCCGCCCAGCGCCCCCCCAACCCCGGGGTGGCAGTTAACCCCCCGGGCCTCCCCCGGGGCTCAGCCTCTGTGTGCGGCGGCCCGAGCGGGGCTAAGGCTCCAAAATGCCCTTGGTGGATTTCTTCTGTGAGACCTGCTCCAAGCCGTGGCTGGTGGGCTGGTGGGACCAGGTAGGGGCCCGCAGGGTGGGGTGGGGGGCAGGGGACCGTCTGGACCACCCCCCCGGGCCGGGCTGGTGTGTGCAGCTGTGCACGTGCGTGTGCTGTATGTGGCCCGGCGCTGATGGCTGTGGCAGCCGTGTGTGTGTGTGTGTGTGTGTGTGTGTGTGTCCACCTGCCCCCATGTCACTTGGCCCAGGTCACAGTGTGGCCCTGGGGGGGGGCCCGCGATTGGGTTGCGGTGTTGGGCCGAGATCTGGGAGCCCGGCTGCTGCGTGATTTTTCCCGGGGCGTGTGTGACCCCGAGCGATCGTGTGGGCGCCCGGCTCGGCCGGGCTGGGTGACGCCGTGTAGGACAGGGCGGCACGGGAGCCTTTGGGTGCCCATCTTGCGTGTGCCTTCGCGGGCGGCGCGGCTTCCCTTCCCGCTGCTCTCTGGCCGGCGTCTGCGCCCGCTTTGGGGGTGCTCTGGCCGGGCTTGGGGGGCGGGGAGCTGATGTCCTTTCTCTCCCCTGCACAATGTCACAGCAGAGGCTTGTGTGAAGTGGCACGGGGGGACCAGGAGGGGTCCCCGGGCCCAGTTTGGGGTCTGCTCCGCTTGTCTGTGTGTCCGTCCGCCTCCCTGAGGTGGGGGAGAGGGGGCTGTGATGGGGACCCCCCATGCCCTGGGTGATTGGACTGGGGTTTCCTCCACTCACTATGTGCCCCCTGCTGCTCCTATCCCAGCAAACCTTTTCCTCCCCCTGAGTTTGGATATTGCATCCCCCCACCCGCTTCCAAACGAGGCTGTGGCCGGGACCCCCCGGAGGCTGGGGTCCGTGCCTGGGAAGACGTAGGCTAGGGGTAGCTCTGAGCAGGGAAGGGTTAAGGGGCCTGCCGGCCGGCCCCCTTTCCCCCAGCTCAGCAGCTGATTGGAGGGGGAGTTGCTAAGGAGACTCCCATCGCCATGGCGACGGGCTTCTCCTGCTCTCCCATTGGCTACCCGAGAGGCAGAAGCCCCTCCCTTCCACAGGTGCTCCTCTGGCCCCTCCCGGGGAGGGAGGGAGCTTCCAGCCGGGAGGGGGAGGCCAGAGGCCTGACTCCCCAAGCCTGGGGACCCCCCCCCCATCTGGGGGGGGAGGGGTCGATCCCACCTCTGACTGCAACACCCCCCATCATCCTTTCCTTCTCACCTCCTCCCCCTTAGTTCAAAAGGATGCTCAACCGTGAGCTCACACACCTGTCGGAGATGAGCAGGTCAGGAAACCAGGTGTCTGAGTACATCTCCACGACGTTCCTGGGTGAGTGAAGGTCAGCCCCGGGCAGGTGTGGGGGGCACTCCTGGATCGGAGGGAGCTGCCCCAGGCCCCGGGACCCGGTGGCCCCGATTTCCCCAGCCACCCTTTCTCCTAATGAGCGCCAGAGGTCAAAGTCACCAAGCGCCAGCTCAGTGGCACCCAACTTCTCTGGAACCCCCACCTTAAATAAATCTCTCCCAGCTGAAAAGTCTCTCCAAATTCCCTGGATCCCCAAGCTCAGCGGAACTCTTTAAGAACCCCCCAAAATTCTCCGAACTCCCATAGAGTCCCTTAGAGAAAAAACCTCCAAGCTAGAATAAAAATTAAAATAAAAAACACAGAAACAAAAACATGGTACAACACAGCCCTCATGGAAATGATGAACTGTATAGTTAATAGTGCAATTATAAAAATGGTCTTTCAGGAGTTGTGACAAATGTACCGCACTACTGCTAGGTGTTAATGATAGGTGGTTTATGGGAACTCTGTATTTTATGCGTGGCTTTTCTGTAAAGCTACAATTCCGTGATTTAAAAAAGCTTCTAGCAGCCATAGGACTGAACACCAACAGTGAGTGCTAATGGGAACTATGGACTGTAGTTAATAGCACACCTATATTATTATTTCACCATTCGTGACAAAGGCAGCACACGTGGTGTGTATTAATAAATAGTATTAATAATAAAATAAATAAAATAATATACTACTACTAATAATAAAATAGTGAAAATTAAAGTATAAGCTATGAGGAGGGTTATATGGGAACTAAACCTATAACTTCTCTAACTTAAAAAAAATTGTTTCATATAAAAAAATACATGGGGGTGTCTATTTAAAAAAAACCTCCAAGCTGAAAAGCCCCCCAAAATCAAGGGCACCCAGAATTTCAGTTGATTTTCCAAACTCGGGTTGGTCCCCCAAATTCAGAAGATCCTTAAACTCGATACGCCCTAAAGCTCGGTAGGGTTCTCAAACTTAAGAGGATCTGGGCTGAAGAGCTTGCAAAAGGGAACAGATATAACTCAGTGGTTGAGCGCCTTCCTTCCATGTACCGGGTTCAATCCCAGTACCTCCTGAAAAAAAAAAGGAAAAAGAAAAAAAGCCTGCAAAAGACCCCCAAAGTTAAAAACAAACAAACTAAAAAGCCCCCCAAATTCAACTGAACCCCCAAACTCGATATGACCCCTCAAATTCAGAAGACCCCCAAATTTTAGAGGTACCCAAACTCAATAGGCTTCCCAAGCTTAAGGGACCTGTAAGAGATTCCCCATACGGAGCCGAATTTCCCAACTCAACGGAATCCCAGATCTAGTAGAACACCCCAAGTTCATGGGAAACCCCCAAGCTCAGGGGGCCTTAAACTCATCCTATCTTCTGAACCCAGGAATCCCAAAAACTCAGGGTAATCTCACTTTCACAACTTAATTTATCACCAACCCCCAAAGGTCCCCAAATTCAGACCTCCCCACCCCAAGGTGAAGGAAGGGTTCTGCCAAAATGGGGAGCATTGAGGGTCTGGCCAATGGGAGCAGGGCATGCAAATGACCTGGTGGGCCCCCCAGAGTTCTGAGGGTCCAGCCAATGGGAGTAGGGCATGCAAATGACCTGGTGGGCCCCTCAGAGTTCTGGGGGTCTGGCCAGTGGGAGCAGGGCATGCAAATGACCTGGTAGGCCCCCCAGAGTTCAGAGGGTCTGGCCAATGGAAGCAGGGCATGCAAATGACCTGGTGGGCCCCCAGAGTTCTGAGGGTCCGGCCAATGGGAGCAGGGCGTGCAAATGACCTGGTGGGTCCCCAGAGTTCTGAGGGTCCGGCCAATGGGAGCAGGGCATGCAAATGACCTGGTGGGTCCCCAGAGTTCTGAGGGTCCGTCCAATGGGAGCAGGGCATGCAAATGACCTGGTGGCCCCCAGAGTTCTGAGGGTCTGGCCAATGGGAGCAGGGCGTGCAAGTGACCCCAGTAGGCCCTGCCACTGAGTGGGTCACAATGGGTGGCCCTGGCTGGGCTGTGGAAGCCCTGGAAAGTTCAGGAAAGGGGCTCCTGGGGCTGGCCCCCCAGGCAGGCTGCACCGCGGTGCCAAGGGGAGGGGGGCATGGAGCCTGAGACCACCCCTCCCCTTTCCCTCCTGCCAGTGCTGCCCCCGTCCCCCAGCACCCTCAGGCACCGTGGGGGCGTGTTCCCCGCCCGAGAGGGTCCCCTGGCCATCCGGGGCAGACAGCGGCCCGCCCTGGCCCCCCCACCCCACTATCTGACATCCCACGGGCCCCCGCTCCCCACCCGAACCCTGGAGCTGGGGCCTTCCCACATCCCCGAGCTGGCCCCGGGGCCCCCGCTCCAGCCCACCACATCCCCAAAGAACTGCTCCCCGCCCTGGGCTTGCCAGCCCCTGGAGAGCCACGCTCAGAAGCGGTCTGCCCCCATGGGTGAGGCTTCCCAGGGCCCCGTCGGCGGGTGGGGGGGGGCCTCCCGGGGCCGGGGCCCCCCCTTGCCTCCCCGCCCGTCACCACCCACCCGCCGTCTCTTGCAGACAAGCAGAATGAGGTGGACATCTCGTCCCCCACGACGAAGGAGCGCGAGAAGCCGGCGGCGCCGCGACCGAGGCCCCCCCAGCAGCCCCCGCCCCCGGGACCCCTGTCGCAGCCCATGTGCCAGATCAGCGGGGTCAAGAAGCTGGCGCACGGGGCCAGCCTCAACAACTCCGCCATCCCCCGCTTCGGGGTGAAGACGGACCAAGAGGAGCTCCTGGCCCAAGTGGGTGGGGGGCCTGGCGGGGGGCCGGGGGGCTCCCTGGGCTCCGGGGTGCGTCTCCGTTCAGGCTCCCCGCGGAAGAGGACGATTCGGGTTTATTAGGAAGGGGCCCCCCAAGGAGAGAGGGATGGAGGCGATGGGGCGGGCGGGCTCGGCTGGCCCGGGTCCGATGCCATGGGGAGCACTGGAACGTGAGCACCACTTGGGAGCTGAGGCCCCTGGAGGCCAGAGAAGGCTGGCTTCTAGCGCCCCAGTGTCCATCACCAGCTGCCCCCCATCCCCCCATCCCCAGGTGGTATCGTCCCCCCCCCCCACAGAGCAAGAGCAACTTCCTGGGGACGGGGGCAGCTCTAAGCCATGGCGTCATCCCACTGAATCCATCTTGGGACCAAACACGCTGGGCGCCCTGGAGCCAGAGGGTGTCCCTTGCTGATGGGGATCCTCGGGGTGGGGGCAGCGGACACCCTCCGTGAGCCAGGCTCGGCCAAGTCCTCCATCCCATCGCCCAGTGTTTTACTGAGCATCTACTGTGGGCGGCGCCATTTTGGATGGAGAGAACGATTTGGTGACCAGTTTAGAGGCAGAGCTGGGCTTCTGGGCCAGGTGCTTCCTGTCCCAGCTCTGTTACCCCCTCCCCGTGAGCTCTCAGCCCATCACCTGCCCGATCAAGGACGTAGGGGAACCCCCCCCCCCCCCAGCGGAGAAGGCTCCTGACCTTTGGCCTCCGTCCCTGCCAGGAACTGGAGAACCTCAACAAGTGGGGTCTGAACATCTTCTGCGTGTCCAACTACGCCGGAGGCCGCTCCCTCACCTGCGTCATGTACACCATCTTCCAGGTGAGGGGGCGGCTGGGCGGGGGGTTGGGGGGGGAGCGGGAAGGGGTCAGCGGGGGTCACCCTCCTGGCTGCGCCCGCCCCCCCCCAGGAGCGCGACCTGTTAACCAAGTTCCGCATCCCCGCCGACGCGCTGATGACGTACCTGCTGACGCTGGAGGGCCACTACCACGCCGACGTGGCCTACCACAACAGCCTGCACGCGGCCGACGTCCTGCAGTCCACCCACGTGCTGCTGGCCACGCCCGCTCTGGACGTGAGCACCCCTGCCCCCCAGCCCCCGGACCCCCATCTTCCTCAGCCCCCCTGTCCCCTTCTCTTTTTTTTTTTGTCTTTATTTTTTTTTTTTTAATATTACATTCAAAAACTATGAGGTCCCATATACCCCCCACTCCCCTCACCCCACTCCTCCCCCCATAGCAACAACCTCCTCCATCTTCATGAGACATTCATTGCACTTGGTGAATACATCTCTGGGCATCGCTGCACCTCATGGTCAATGGTCCACACCATAGCCCACACTCTCCCACAGTCTATCCAGTGGGCCATGGGAGGACATACAATGTCCGGTAACTGTCCCCGCAGCACCACCCAGGACAACTCCGACCCCCGAAAACGCCCCCCGAAACGACCCCCGAAAACACGTCACATCTCTTCCTCCCACTCCCTACCCCCAGTAGCCACCATGGCCACTTTCTCCACACCAAGGCCACATTTCCTTCGATTACTAATCACAATAGTTCATGAATAGATTATCAGTAAGTCCACTGTAATCCATTCTCTATTCCTTCATCCTGTGGACCTTGGAATGGTTGTGTCCACTCCACATCTATATCAAAAGGGGGCTTAGATTCCACATGGATGCTGGATGCAATCCTCCTGCTTTCAGTTGTAGGCACTCTTGGCTGCCCGTCTCCTTCTCCGCCCCTCCTTCTCTCTATCTCCCTTCCATCCTCAGTTGGCACCTTCCCTCTCTGACACTCCACCCTCTGGCTCTACCCCCCATCTCCTGATGACTCCCCCATCTATTTTTTTTTTTAAGATTGATTTATTTTTATTTATTTCTCTCCCCTCTCACCCCCTGTTGCCTGCTCTCTGTGTCCATTCGCTGTGTGTTCTTCTGTGTCCGCTTGCATTCTCGTCAGCAGCACAGGGAATCTGTGTTTCTTTTTGTTGCGTCATCTTGCTGCGTCAGCTCTGTGTGTGTGGCGCCACTCCTGGGCGACCTGTGCTTTTTTCGTGCAGGGCGGCTCTCCTTATGGGGCGCCCTCCTTGCGCGTGGGGCTCCCCTATGCTACACCCCTGCGTGGCAGGGCACTCCTTGCGCGCATCAGCACTGCACATGGGCCAGCTCCACACGGGTCAGGAGGCCCGGGGTTTGAACCCTGGACCTCCCATGTGGTAGGCGGGAGCCCTATCGGTTGAGCCACATCTGCTTCCCATGCTCCCCCATCTTTGAAAACTCCCCTCTGGCCCCCTCCGTCTTTCTCTCTGGCCCCCCAGCTTTCCCGACACCACCCCCATCCGCCCTGACTCCCCTGCTTCCTGTCCCCTCCTCCACCTCTCCCTCCGGGCTACCCCTCCGCCCCGCCCCCCGCCTCTGACCCCTGCCCCTCTCGGACCCCGCCAGGCCGTGTTCACGGACCTGGAGATCCTGGCCGCCCTGTTCGCGGCCGCCATCCACGACGTGGACCACCCGGGGGTCTCCAACCAGTTCCTCATCAACACCAGTGAGCGGGCAGCCCCCTCCCCGGCGGGGGCGGGGTGGGGCGGGGCGCCCCTGACCGCCGGGGCGGGGCCAGGGGAGATGGGCGGGGGCCAAGAGAGGTGGGCGGGGCGCCCTGACTGCCGGGGTGGGGCGAGGAGAGGTGGGCGGGGCCAGGAGAGGTGGGCGGGGCAGGTCAGGGAGAGGTGGGCGGGCCAGGCCCGGCAAGGTGGGCGGGGCCCTGACCGCTGGGGTGGGGCAGAGGCGAGGTGGGCGGGCCGGGGCGAGGTGGGCGGGGCGCCTCTGACGGCGGGGCAGAGCAGGGAGAGGTGGGCGGGGCACCTCTGACCCCCGGGGCTGGGCGGCGAGAGGCGGGCGGGCCGGGGCGAGGTGAGCGGGGCGCCTCTGACCCCTGGGGCGGGGCGGGGAGAGGTGGGTGGGCCGGGGAGAGGTGGGCGGGGCGCCCCTGACGGCGGGGCGGGGCAGGGAGAGGTGGGCGGGGCTTGGAGAGGCGGGCAGAGGTGGGCGGGGCGCCCCTGACGGCGGGGCGGGGCAGGGAGAGGTGGGCGGGGCTTGGAGAGGCGGGCAGAGGTGGGCGGGGCGCCCCTGATGGCGGGGCGGGGGCAGGGAGAGGTGGGCGGGGCGAGGAGAGGCGGGCGGGGCGGGGAGAGGCGGGCGGGCCGGGGCGAGGTGGGCGGGGCGCCTCTGACCCCTGGGGCGGGGCGGGGAGAGGTGGGCGGGGCGCCCCTGACGGCGGGGCGGAGCAGGGAGAGGTGGGCGGGGCACCTCTGATCCCCCAGGGCTGGGCGGGGAGAGGCGGGCGGGCCGGGGCGCCTCCGACCCCTGGGGCGGGGTGGGGAGAGGTGGGCGGGCCGGGCGCCCCAGACGGCGGGGCGGGGCAGGGAGAGGTGGGCGGGGCGAGGAGAGGCGGGCGGGCCGGGGCGAGGTGGGCGGGGCGCCTCTGACCCCTGGGGCGGGGCGGGGAGAGGTGGGCGGGCCGGGCGCCCCTGACGGCGGGGCGGAGCAGGGAGAGGTGGGCGGGGCACCTCTGACCCCCGGGGCGGGCCGGGGCGAGGTGGGCGGGGCGCCTCTGACCCCTGGGGCGGGGCAGGGGGAGGTGGGCGGGGCGCCCCTGACGGCGGGGCGGGGCAGGGAGAGGTGGGCGGGGCGGGGAGAGGCGGGCGGGCCGGGGCGAGGTGGGTGGGGCGCCTCTGACCCCTGGGGCGGGGCGGGGCGAGGTGGGCGGGGCGCCTCTGACGGCGGGGCGGGGCAGGGAGAGGTGGGCGGGGCGAGGAGAGGCAGGCGGGGCGGGGCGAGGTGGGCGGGGCGCCTCTGACAGCGGGGCGGGGCGGGGCGAGGTGGGCGGGGCGCCTCTGACGGCAGGGCGGGGCGTCGCGCAGATTCAGAGCTGGCGCTGATGTACAACGACGAGTCGGTGCTGGAGAACCACCACTTGGCCGTGGGCTTCAAGCTGCTGCAGGGCGACAACTGCGACATCTTCCAGAACCTCAGCAAGCGCCAGCGGCAGAGCCTGCGCAAGATGGTCATCGACATGGTGGGCGGGGCGCGGGCCGGGCTGTGGGGGGGGCCTCGGGCGCTTGCGGGTCCCCCCCATCCCCCCGTGACGCCCCCTCGGCCCGTAGGTACTGGCCACCGACATGTCTAAGCACATGACCCTCCTGGCGGATCTGAAGACCATGGTGGAGACCAAGAAGGTGACGAGCTCGGGGGTCCTCCTGCTGGACAACTACGCCGACCGCATCCAGGTGCCAGCACCCCCCCTCCCCAGATCTGGAGGCGGGACCCTGTCCCCGCCCCTTGCTCCTTGGGCTGGCTGCCACCCCCGCCCTTTGTCTTCTTCTCCCCCCCATCTTCCACCGCCTGTCTCCGCATCTCTCCTTCCCATCTCCCCCCACTTCTCCCCTCTCCTCCCACCCTCCCTCCCCTTCCCTGCCTTCACTCCATTATTCCTTGCCATCAACACCTTCCCATCGTCCTAGAGCTCCTTCCATTCCCCCCTCTTCCCCCCCTTCCCCCCCTTCCCCCCCCTTCCCTGCCTACTCCTCAGTGCCTTCCCAGCTGCCCCCTCTCTTTTCCACTCACCTCCCCCTTCCCCCTTCTTTTTTTTAAAGATTTATTTTATTTATTTCTCCTCCCCCCTCCATTGTCTGCTCTCTGTGTCCATTCGCCGCGTGTTCTTCTGCGTCCACTTGCATTCTTGTCATGCTGCACTGGGGAACCGTGTCGCTTTTTTTAGTTGCGTCATCTTGCTGCGTCAGCTCTCTGTGAGTGGGCCGCCACTCCTGGGCGGGCTGCACTTTTTTTTGCGTGGGGCGGCTGTCCTTGAGGGGCGCGCTCTTTGTGCATGGGGCACCCCTGCGTGGCACGGCACTCTTTATACACATCAGCGCTGTGCGTGGGCCAGCTCACCACATGGGTCAGGAGGCCCTGGGTTTGAACCCTGGACCTCCCATGTGGTAGGTGGATGCTATCCGTTGAGCCACAACCGCTTCCCCCTTCTGCTCTTACTTGCCCATCTCCACCTTCCTCTCTCCATCTCCCCCACCTCTCCCCTCCCACTTGCGCTCTTTCCCCCTCTCCCCACCGTTGCATGGCTCCCCTCCTCTTCCCCCCCTCGTCTCCCTCACCCTCTCTCCACCTCCCTTTACACCCCTCCCCCCACCCCACCGCTCTTCCTGGCCGCCCCCACCTCAGCCTCCCTCTGCACGCACCCCTTCCCGACTTCCACACGGGGTGGCCCCTGAATGTCTCTCGCCCTGACCCCCCACCCAGGTCCTGAGGAACATGGTGCACTGCGCAGACCTCAGCAACCCCACCAAGCCGCTGCCCCTGTACCGCCAGTGGACCGACCGCATCATGGCCGAGTTCTTCCAGCAGGGCGACCGCGAGCGCGAGCGGGGCATGGAGATCAGCCCCATGTGCGACAAGCACACGGCCTCGGTGGAGAAGTCCCAGGTACAGGGACAGCATGTGGAGGGCGGGGGGCAGGGTGGGCCTTCCCGCCCCAGTGCTTTCTGGGGTCCCCGGCTGCTCTCTGCAGACACCAGATTTTCTCTGGCGTTTGGTGTCCTCGTTCTAGCCCGACGGTTTTCTTTGGGGTTTGGTGTCCCTCTTCCAACCCGGTGGTTTTCTTTGGTGTTTGGCTCCTCTTCTAGCTTGACGGTTTTCTTTGGTGTTTGGTTCCTCTTCTAGCTCGATGGTTTTCTTTGGTGTTTGGTGCCCTCTTCTAGCTCGATGGTTTTCTTTGGTGTTTGGTTCCTCTTCTAGCTTGATGGTTTTCTTTGGTGTTTGGTTCCTCTTCTAGCTCGATGGTTTTCTTTGGTGTTTGGTGTCCTCTTCTAGCTTGATGGTTTTCTTTGGTGTTTGGTTCCTCTTCTAGCTTGATGGTTTTCTTTGGTGTTTGGAGTCCCTTTTCTAGCTTGATGGTTTTCTTTGGTGTTTGGTGTCCTCTTCTAGCCTGATGGTTTTCTTTGGTGTTTGGTGTCCTCTTCTAGCTTGATGGTTTTCTTTGGTGTTTGGTGTCCCTCTTCTAGCTCGATGGTTTTCTTTGGTGTTTGGTGTCCTTTTCTAGCTTGATGGTTTTCTTTGGTGTTTGGCTCCTCTTCTAGCTCGATGGTTTTCTTTGGTGTTTGGTGTCCCTTTTCTTGCTTGATGGTTTTCTTTTTTTTTTTAATGATTTATTTATTTCTCTCCCCTCCCCCTCCACCCTGGTTGTCTGTTCTCCGTGTCTATTTGTTGCATTTTCTTTGTCCGCTTCTGTTCTTGTCAGCGGCATGGGAATCTGTGTTTCTTCTTGTTGCGTCATCTTGCTGTGTCACCTCTCCGTGTGTGCAGCGCCATTCCTGGGCAGGCTGCACTTTCTTTCACACTGGGCGGCTCTCCTTACGGGGCGCACTCCTTGCGCGTGGGGCTCCCCTACGTGGGGGACACCCCTGCGTGGCGCGGCACTCCTTGCGCACATCAGCACTGCGCATGGGCCAGCTCCACACAGGTCAAGGAGGCTCGGGATTTGAACCCTGGACCTCCCATGTGGTAGGCGGACGCCCCAACCACTGGGCCAAGTCCGCCGCCATGAGGGTTTTCTTTGGTGTTTGGTGTCCCTCTTCTAGCTCGATGGTTTTCTTTGGTGTTTTAGTGTTGCTCTTCTAGCTCGATGGGAAATATTTTCTCCTCTGCCGAACCTTTGAGCTCACCGTCTGTAGACCTATTTTCAGCAAGCTTAACTCATTTGTAGCAATCGCCATGGCATCAATAACAAATCCCTCTCCCCTCCCTGACTCTTATTTACAGACTTTATGTCATCTTAGCCTCCTACTTGCCCTGTAACCTGGCCATGGATACTGTCCCTAATTTTCAGTGCCCTGAGAAATGAGGTGAAATAACACGTTTTTATCCCGCGGTCATTTCACCTAAGAGGTACAGGAACACCATCTCGTTGGAAAAGACTCAGCTCTGAAGTGTGACCTTGACAATATCTCACCCTCTCCATGTCCATTCTCCTTCCTGGTGAGGCCCACCCCTCGCAGCTTTGGTTTCTCTGTCCTTCTGCACTCAGATTTCCCAGTCTCGGCCCTGGTGACATTTGGTGCTGGAACATTCTTTGTAACAGGAGCTGTCTTGGGCATTGTAGGATGTTTAGCAGCTTCCTGGCCTCTACCCCTTAGGTGCCAGGAACTCTAAGCCCTGCCCAGCTGTGACAACCAAAAGCGTCTACAGACATTGCTAAATGTCTCTCGGGGGTGAAGTCCAACCTGCTCACCTTTGAAAACCACTGATTTTTGCATTTTAGTATGCACTTACCCTCACGGGCAGTTCCATTGCCATAGTTTGTGGATTTGGCCTTTTTAATTAAAATACAAATCGTATCCATGTATGCCTGTTTGTCTACACCGTGCGTTCCCCGTCTAGCAGTGGCTTAGAGCTTTCCAAGTTCCTACAGGTAGACTTGGCTTGTCCCTTTTCACAGCCATAGAGTATTCTCTTAGACATTGTAGCTTGATGTTGATTTATGGGCGTGTTCCCCCGTTGATGGACATTTAGCTGTTGCGCAGTTAGGAATTCACAGCGGCTTCAGCAAGATAAAGCTTTCTTTTTTTCTCTTCCATGAGAACACTCCAGGGCAAGGGACGGGAGTTTCCGTGGCGTCACCAGGTACCCAGGAGCCTTCGCTGTTTTCTCTTCCAACCGCCATGCACAGGGCTTCCAGCCTCGGGGATTTTCTTTGTCAAATAAGTTTCTTTTGTAAGATCAATTTTATCGATAAAAGTTTTTTTTTTTAACAAATCAATTTTATCGATACATAGTAATAAAGCGTATAATTCATCCCAAGCATACAATTGGTGGTATTTGGTATAATCACAGAGTTGTGCATTCATCATTTCAATCGCTATTAGAGCCTTTCCAATATTTCAATAATAATAAACAACAACAAATAGACAAAAAAAAAAAACACACAAAAATTCTTCACCTCTCAGTCTCGCTGTGCTTCCCCTGTCATACATAGCTGCTATTTCTGGTTACTCTCACACATTTATTTATTTATCCATTTTAAAGATTTATTATTTATTTATTTATTCTCCCCCCCCCTCCTTGCAGCTTGCTTGCTCTCTGCTCTCTGTGTCCATTTGCTGCATGTTCTTCTGTGTCTGCTTGTTTCCCTTTGTTGCGTCATCTTGCTGCGCCAGCTCTCTGCGGGCACGGGCCAGCTTGCCTTCGCAAGGAAGCCCCAGGACGTGAACCCAGGGTCTCCCATATGTAGGGGGAGCCTAGTCGGTTGAGGCACAGCCGCTTCCCTATTTATTTATTTTTAAGCAGTTTTATTGAGATTATTCGTATACCATACAAAATCGCCCAAGGGTATAATCAATGGCTTTTAGTATAATCACAATATTGTATTTATCACCACAAAAGATTTTAGAACATTTTCTCTGCCCCAAAAAGAAAAACTCCACATCCCTTAGCAGTCACCTCTCAATCCCTCTATCCTTCCTCAGGTTTACATAACCACTAATCTAATTCCATCTGTATAAATTGATTTGTATTTTATATAAATAGAATCGTATGATATGTAGTACTTGGCTTCTGTTTTTTTTTTAATATTTATTTTTATTTATTTTTATTTTATTTTTATTTCTCTCCCCTTTCTGCCCCCCCGTTGTCTGCTCTCTTTGCCCATTCATTGTGTGTTCTTTGTCCGCAGTACTGGGAATCTGTCTCTTTTTGTTGCATCATCTTGTTGTCTCAGCTCTCCGTGTGTATGGTGCCATTCCTGGGCAGGCTGCACTTTTTTTGCACTGGGCGGCTTTCCTTACGGGGCGCGCTCCTTGCGTGTGGGGCTTCCCTACGCGGGGGACACCCCCGCGTGGCAGGGCACTCCTTGTGCGCATTAGCTCTGCGCGTGGGCCAACTCCACACGGGTCAAGGAGGCCCGGGGTTTGAACCCTGGACCTCCCGTGTGGTAGGCGGACGCCCTATCCATTGGGCCATGTCCGCTTCCCTGTTTTTTTTTAAAGAGGACCTCCCAGGACCTGTATGTGGGAAGCAGGCACTCAACCACTGAGCTGCAGCGGCTTGCTATGGTTTCTTTCACTTAGCATAATGTTTTCTGTGGGTTTTTTTTCCTTCTGATTTTAACATCTTGTAATATTAACATATATTAGTTCAGTTTCAAGGAAAAATGGACTTATATATGCAATTTTACTCATTCATATTTCACATGCAGTATTACTATGCTATGCATTCCCATGTTACTTTTTTTTTACTTTTAAATGTGGAAATTTATTAGTTTACAAGCTTACAAAGCTAAGAAAAATGTCTAAGTCAAGGCATCATCAGGCACACTCCTTTGTCACATGGCAAAGCACCCATGTTTTGCATTTTTAAGCTTTCCTTTCAGTAATATATATCTTAGATTTTCCCTTTATAGCAGTCATAGTCATATAATAGTCCTGCTAGTTATAGATATTATGTTGGACTTTCACCTTTTCCATTCATTTGCAAAGATTCACACAGCCTTTTTTTTTTACCAATTCTGCACAAGTTAACCCTCAGCTCTCCGTTCTCTAAGCTCATTCTGTTTTCTGGTGACCCATATTCATGAGATTAACTCCATGAGATTACACAGTGTATATACTTCATAGTAGCACAATCATGCAGCATTTGTCCTTTCGCGTCTGGCTCGCTTCACTCAGCATACTGTCCTCCAGGTTCATCCGTGCTGTCATGTGCTTGATGACTTCATTTCTTTTTATAGCTGCATAATATTCCATCGTGTATACACCACAGTGTGTTTATCCACTCATCAGTTGATGGACGCCTCTTTTGCCCATTTTCGGGTTGTTTACTGCTTTATTATTGAGTAGTAGAATCTCTTTGTATACGCTGTATATATATATATATATATATTTTTTTTTAAGATTTATTTTTTTACTTATTTCTCTCCCCTCCCCCCCAGTTGTCTGCTCTCTGTGTCCATTTGCTGTATGTTCTTCTGTGACCGCTTCTATCCTTATCAGCGGCACTGGGAATCTGTGTTTCTTCTTGTTGTGTCCTCTTGTTGTGTCAGCTCTCTGTGTGTGCGGTGCCATTCCTGGGCAGGCTGCACTTTCTTTAGCGCTGGGCGGCTCTCCTTACGGGGCGCACTCCTTACACGTGGGGCTCCCCTACGCGGGGGACACCCCTGCGTGGCAGGGCACTCCTTGCGCGCATCAGCACTGCGCATGGGCCAGCTCCACACGGGCCAGGAGGCCCGGGGTTTGAACCCTGGACCCTCCATATGGTAGACGGATGCTCTATCCAGTGAGCCAAATCTGCTTCCCTGTATATCCTGGATATTAAACCCTTATCAGACATGTGATTTCCAAATATTTTTTTCCCATTGAGTCGGCTGCTGTTTCACCCTTTTGACAGAGTCCTTTGAGATGCAAAAGTGTTGAATTTCGAGGAGGTCCCATTTACCTGTTTTTTCTTTTGTTGCTCACGCTTTGGGTGTAAGGGCTGAGACTTCCCACAAGGTATATACGATGTTTCCCTACATTTGCTTCTAGTATTTTTTTTCGGAAGTACTGGGGAATGTATATGGGAAGTAGGCACACAACCACTGAGCTACATCTGCTTCCCAATGAGAGATGGTTTATTTTGTAAAATTTTTATTATCTTTTTTTAAAGATACATAAATCACACTAAATGTTACAATAAAAAATATAAGAGATTCTCGTGTACTCCACTCCCCACACCCCCCACCTCCTCCCACATCAACAACTTCTTTCGTTAGTGTGGTATATTCTTTTTGGAGCACTGCTACACAGCGTGGATTATAGTTTATGTTGTGGTTTAACTCTCCCCCAGTCCATTCAGTGGGTTATGGCAGGATATATAATGAGCTGCATCTGTCCCTGCAATATCATTCAGGACAACTCCAAGTCCCAAAAATGCCCTCTTTTTCCCTGTCCGTGCCTTCAGCAACTTCCGCAACCACTGAGAGATGGTTTTTTTGTTGGTTGTTTTTGTTTTGTTTTGTTTAGGAGGCACTGGGGATCGAACCCAGGACTTTGTATGTGGGAAGCTGGTGCTCAACCACTTGAGCTACAGCCGTTCCCCTCTTCTAGTAGTTTTATGGTCCTTGTTTTTCTATTTAGGTCTGATCCATTTTGAGTTGATTCTCGTCTAGGGAGTGAGATAGGGGTTCTCTTTCATTCTTTTGGTTATCGATATTTAGTTCCCCCAGCACCATTTGTTGAAGAGACTATTTTGTCCTGTTAACATGGCTTTGGTAGGTTTGTTGAGAACCAGATGGCCATAAAGGTGAGGGTTTATTTTTGGACTCACAGTTGTGCGATGTGTCCATCTTTATGCCAATACCATGCTGTTCTGACTGCTGTAGCTTTGTAGTATGTTTCAAGGTCAGGCAGCAAAATTCCGCCCACATTTCTCTTTGTTTATGTATGTATTTATTTATTTATTTTTCAATTTCTCTTCCCTTCCCCCCTCCCCCCCCCCCCCGTTGTCTGCTCTGTGTCCATTCACTGTGTATTCTTCTGTGTCTGCTTATATTCTTGTCAGCGGCACTGGGAATCTGTGTCTCTTTTTTTTGTTGTGTCCGTTCTCCATGTGACGCCACTCCTGGGCGAGCTGTGCTTTTTTCGCATGGGCGGCTCTCCTTACAGGGCGCATTCCTTGTGTGTGGGGCTCCCCTATGTGGAGGACACCCCTGTGTGGCACGGTACTTCTTGCGCGCATCAGCACTGCACATGGGCCAGCTCCACACGGGTCAAGGAGGCCCGGGGTTTGAACCGCGGACCTCCCATGTGGTAGGCGGACACTCTATCTGTTTAGCCAAATCCGCTTCCCACATTGCTCTTTTTTAAAATGCTTTTGGGTATTTGGGTGCGTTTTCCTTTTCAAATGAATTTGGTAGTTGGCTTTTCTATTTCTGTAAAGAAGGCTGTTGGAATTTTGATTGGGATTGCACTGAATCTATACATCAGTTTGGGTAGGATTGACATCTTCACAATATTTGTTCTTTCAAACCATGAACATGGAATATCTTTCCATTTGTTCACGTCTTCATTGATTTCTTTTAGCATTATTTTGTAGTTTTCTGCATGTAGGTCCTGTACTTCTTTGGTTAAACTGATTCCTAGGTATTTGAGTCTTTTTGTTGCTATTGTAAATGGAATTTTTTTCCTGATTTCTTCCTCAGATTTTTCGATACTAGTGTACAGAAACGTTACTGATTTTCGTGTGTTGATTTTGTATCCTGCCACTTTGCTGGACTTATTAGCTCAAATAGCTTTGTCATGGACAGACAGTTCAGATTTTTCTAAATATAGAATCATGTCATTCCTGAATAGTAAGAGTTTTACTTTGTTTTTTTCCTATTTGAATGCCTTTTTTTTTTTCTTATCTTATTTCTCTAGCTAGAACTGCTAGCACAATGTTGAATAACAGTGGTGACAATGGGCATCCTACTTGGTCGTGGTTTGGAAGTCTTTTGCTATGCTGTTGGATTCTGTTTGCAAGTGTTTTCTTGAGGATTTTTGCGTCTATGTTCATTAGAGAGAGTGGTCTGTAATTTTCTTTTCTTGGAGTGTCTTTGTCTGGCTTTAGCATTAGGGTGACGTTGGCTTTGTAAAATGTGTTGGGTGATTTTCCCTCCTCAAAGGATTGGTGTGAATTTTTCTCAAAATGCTTGGTAGAATTCAACTGTGAAGTCATCTGGTCCTGGACTTTACTTTGTTGGGAGGTTTTTAAAAATTATTTTTAGTGTTGGGAGATTTTTGATGACTGATTCACTCTTAAATGAAGTAGGACAGACAGCCTCTGTGCCTCTGTGTGTCATACCTCGGGAGGAAAGGCTTAAGCCTGCAAGGCTGCCACCAGAACCTTCCATCTACCTGCGGCCATCTTGCCACCCTCTCTTTGCAAAGGAGCCTGGGAGATGTAGTTTTCAGGTCCACCTTGCCACCCTCTCTTTGCAAAGGAGCCTGGGAGATGTAGTTTTCAGTTCTGTGTACTGCCTCCCATAGGAAAATGAAGATTTTGTCTAAGAAGGAGGGAAGATGATATCTGGGTGTTAGCTGGCAGTCATCCTCGAAGTTGTTTCTGGTTTCTCGTTGTTGCAAAAAATGCTTTAATGAATATCTGAGATGTACCGTGAAGTGTGTTTTTGTTTGTTTTTCACTACTACGCTCCAAATGATGTATGTATCTAGGTGTCATCTGCTTTTGTTTACTACCCCGTGTGGTTTTTTTTTTTTCTTATTTACCCAAGAGCTTTTTCCAGGGTGGAGCTGGAGAAGCAAAATTGCCAGGTCAAATGGTATAAGCATTTCTTAAAACTTTACTGTGGTAACCTACACGTAGCATAAAAGTTTCCCCTTTTAACCGTTTTTGAGTGTGCATTAATTACATTTGTAATGTTTTGTGACCGTCACCACCATCCGTTACCGAAGCTTGCTCGTCATCTCAGACAAAAGCTCTGTACTCATTAAGGGTGCCCCTGGTCACTCCTATGAATTTGCTTATTCTAGGTATTTTATATAAATGGAATCATGCAAGATTTGTCCATTTGAGTCTGCCTTCTTTCACTTAGCATCACGTTTTCAAGGTTCATCCACGTGGTTGCACGTATCAGAACTTCACTCCTTTTTTATGGCTGAGTAATATTCCGTTGTATGGACGGATCACATTTAGTTTAGCCATTCGTCTGTCGACAGAAGGACATATTTGCGTCCACCTTTTGGCTGCTAGCGAATAATGTTGCTGCGACCACTGGCGTCCCTGCCTCCAGTTCTTTCATTTACCTGGCTGTTTAATTTCAGTAGCTCCTGCCACGTGGCTGTGCTGTGGCAACTGTAGCTACCTGTTCATACCTTCTTCCCTGCTTTAATTTCAGTAGCTCCCACCATGGTCCCGTGACAGCTGTAGCTACCTGTTCATACCTTCTTCCCTGCTTTAATTTCAGTAGCTCCCACCATGGTGCTGTGACAGCTGTAGCTACCTGCTCATGCCTTCTTCCCTGTCCCCCCCAGGTGGGATTCATTGACTACATCGTGCACCCGCTCTGGGAGACGTGGGCTGACCTGGTCCACCCAGATGCCCAGGAGATCCTGGACACACTGGAGGACAATCGGGACTGGTACTACAGCGCCATCCGGCAGAGCCCGTCGCCACCGCCCGAAGAGGACCCCAGGGGGCCGGGCCCCCCAGCCCCGCCCGAGAAGTTCCAGTTCGAGCTGACGCTGGAGGAGGAGGAAGAGGAGGCAGCGGCCCCGGCCCAGGGTGCCCTCACGGTGCAGGAATTGTTCGCAGCCCAGGAGGGGACCCGGGCCCAGCAGGCAGCCCCGGCTGAGGGACCCTTGGAGCTGGAGGGCCAGGACGCCTTCGGGGAGGTAGAGGCACAGGGAGCTCCCTGGGCAGAGAAGGCGCCCAGCGCCCCGGACGAGCGCCCCTTCCCGGAGGCAGCGATGACGGCGCGGGGTGCCGGAAGCTGCAGCGGCCCCCCTGCGCCGCCCCCCGAGGAGCTCCTTCTGCCCGGCCTGAGGACCCCGTCCCCCCCAGAGGAGAGCCCGGGCCTGCCGGGCCTCCCCTCCACGGCGGCCGAGGCGGGGGCCCAGAGAGAGCATCAGGCCGCCAGGAGGGCGTGCTGGGCATGCACGGGGACACCTGGCGAGGACCCGGGCCCGCTCCCACCTCCCGGCGGGTGGGAGTCGGGCGGAGGCCCCACCTGAGCCCCCAGCCCCGGCCGCGCCCCCCACCCCGGCCCCTCCCCACTGCCCCCCCACCTCGAAACCTCTTGGGCCCGAGCAAAAAGAAAACGGAAAAGTGGGTTTTTTTCTCTTTTCTTTTTTCCCTGGGGCCCCCCCCTCCCACCGCCATGGGGCCTGGCTTTGGAGGTGGGGGCTCGAGGGGCTGAGGTCCGGGAAGGGATTTTATTTTTTGAATCTTAATTGTTACATTTTTAGAAAAAGGAAAAAAAAACAAACAAAAAAAAGAACGAAACACAGCCACTGTAGAGCTCCTGTTCCCGTCCCCCCCCCCCCTTCCACCTCTAGCTCCCCCTCCTCACCGCTCCCCCCCCCCCAGATTCCAGGCTCAGTCTTCCGGCCTCTTAGCCTGGACTGGAGCAGACGTGGCGGGGTATCCCCCTGGGCTTTTCTGACTTTTTGGAGGGTTCTAGAAACCAGCCAGGAATAGCCATTCTGGGGGTGGTGTGTGTGTGGGGGGGTCACTGGGGGCAGCCCCGGCCCCTCCCTGGCTCGCCGCCACCCCTCGCCCCAGAAGTCTTCCGCCTCATTTTGCACAAACCCCGCGATCTCAGCCGGGGGTACCTGGAAACTGTTCTCCTTAGGATGGAGGGGGGCGGGAGGCACCCACACACCGCCAGCCTCGCACCTGAGATTTGCAGAGGGCCTCGACCCCTGCCTCTTGCCACCCCTTTCCCCTTCCACTTTGGGTTGATTTGGAAGTTTCTCCCTTTGGGGGGGACGGCTCTGAGCTGCACCCCCCTACCCCCCTCCAGTTGCTTCTCCCCTTGTTTCTGCCTTAATTATTCCCCGCGGTCCCAGGAGGGGGGGGGCAGTGGCGCCCACCTGCACCTCAGGTGGGGCGGGGCCAGGCCCAGAGTCCCCCCTCCTGGGCCCATCTCCCAGAATCCTCCTCCCGATTCCCCCCCCCACCTTTGCCCTAGAAGGAAGCAATAAATAATGGTGTACACCCGTCCCCCACCCCTTCCTGGGCGCCCTGGCGCCAGAGCCCACCCCCTTTGCCCGGCCTCTCCCTCTCACCCTAGTTCTGCCCCGAGCAATAGGACAGAGAGCTGCAAGGCCACCCTTCTCCAAGCTGTGGGGGCAGAGGGGGCTGGGTGGCAGAAGGAACCCCCTCTCCCCGCCTGCCCCAGCCCCTCAGTCTGGCTCTGCAGCTTGTCAGGGCAGAACCCCTCTCTCTCTCCCCCCTCCCTACCCGCCCCCCCCCCCCAATTCTGAGCACACGGTACTGTAGCCCCTCCCCCCCCATCCGTCTGTCCATCCCCACCCCTTCAATGCTGAACAGGGTTTATTTTTGTAGCAAAAGCAGTTTCCGTCTTAGATGGTGGCCGGAATGGGTCCTTTTTTTTTTTTTTTCTTTCTTTTTTTTGTACATACTGTAAGGTTGGTTTGTAAATTATTCTAAAGAGGCACAAACGGAAAAACAAACGTGCCCTTCCCTGGCCGGCCTGGAAGGAGGGTCCCCACCCTGGCGGTATTACACAGACTGTATTATACAGGCCTGATCATGTCACGGGAAGGGGCCCGGGCTGGGCAGAGCCCGCCCCCTGCCCCCAGGAGCCGGGGTGGGTGGCCGGCGAGATGGCCCGCCCCCCCTCCCCCCCCCAGCCAGGACTCCTCTCCCCAGGGTGGGTGCAGATCTTTGTCCACGGGACGGTAACTCGGTTCGTCCCCGAGCCTTCGATCTTGTCTCCGATTAAAGCGAGGTGTCCACCTGCCTGCGTGACGTGGCTTCATTCCTCACCCGGGTTCCTTTTATTCTTTGAAAGACACTTTAGCGCCCACAGATGTGACGTTGGAAATATTGGGGACCCCCATATGTCCCCCCTTCCCCCCCATTAACAACACCTTTCGTCTGTGGGGCCCCGTTTGTTCCGGTAGATGAACTCCAGTTGGAGCCTTGCCACGAACCATGGCCTCTAGTTGACGTGGTTTACGCCTCGCGCCGCACGATTTTATAGGTTTTGACAAACCGTCTAACGGCCTGCGCCCATCCTTGCGATGCTGTGCAGGACAATTCCAGCGTCCCGGAAATGCCCCCGTGTTGCACCTGTCCCTCTCACTCCCCCCAGAACCTCTGGTGACCACTGCCCTTATATCACTGTCACAAATGTTACTCCTAGAATAGCGGGAACTTTCTGTTTTAGTTCCTAGTTGCATTTCCCATTTGTTTGTTCGTTCAATCCTGAGGATTGTGGGATGGTGAGGCCCACTCTGCTGCTGATGGAGGGGGCTTGGATGGGGCTTGGATTCCGGGGGACAGAGGGACAGGACTGTCTTGCTGGCAGTTGCAGATTCTCGTTTGGGGTGAGCCTCGTCCATTGTCATCTTTTTGTTGTCCTGAGTGAGTCTGATGAACCGTAGAGAGGGCCTCACCTCAGTTCTTGAGTTCCTTGCGCCAGGTGGGATACAGCAGGGCTGTCCCTACCCTAGACATGCTCTCCCATGTGGAGAGTGCTGAAAACAGCACCTCAGTTCTTCAGGGACTTAGCAAGTGCCCCCAGAAACCTTGAGGGGCCGATGGGTGACACTTGGGCCATCTGCCTACTAGACTGATACTGGCTTTAAACTTGATTAATGGATGCGAAAGTATCTGCACCTCTAAATTCCATGAATTCCCAAGCATTCGATCCATTTTGATGTTGCAACCTTCACGTTGCCTTTTTTTTTTTTTGAGGATTTATTTATGTATTATTTTTCTCCCCCCCCCCGCCCCCGGTTGTCTGTTCTCTGTGTCTATTTGCTGCGTGTTCTTCTTTGTCTGCTTCTGTTGTTGTCAGCAGCACGGGAATCTGTGTCTCTTTCTGTTTCATCATCTTGTTGTGTCAGTTCTCCATGTGTGCGGCACCATTCCTGGGCAGGCTGCACTTTCTTTCGCGCTGGGCGGCTCTCCTTACGGGGCGCACTCCTTGCACGTAGGGCTCCCCTACGCGGGGGACACCCCTGCGTGGCAGGGCACTCCTTGTGCACATCAGCACTGCGCATGGGCCAGCTCCACACGGGTCAAGGAGGCCCAGGGTTTGAACCACGGACCTCCCATGCGGTAGGCGGACGCCCTAACCACTGGGCCAAGTCCACTGCCCCCACGTTGCCTTAAAGATGCATCCCATTAAAAAAAATTTGGGAAAAAAAAAAAAAAGATGCATCCCAAATGTTGTGTTTCTCTGAACCTGTTAGCCTTCTAGAAATCAGGCCACCCACTTCCTCCAACTAATGGGCTGCTTGGAATGCCAGCTCTGTTTTCCTTACTGTTCCTGCAGCGTTTTGGAAACTGAGTCTCATATGTTACCTTGTCCGCTTTCTTGAAAACCGTTCCTTCCACCTCTGGGAGTCCGTGTTTCTCAACTTTACGAGGCTAATGAACGGGCCATTAATTTCACCAATAAAATGCCTGGCATTCATTTATGCGAAGGAGTGAAATCTCTGGTTCAGAGAAAGATATGGTTAGCAAAAGTGGTTGCAATGCAGGCGGACTGGCTGCCTCGGGGGGTGTAAGGAAATAAGGTAACACGCCCAGAGCGAGGAGGCAGGATGGAGCTGCTCCCTCTGCCGTGGATTTGGATTCCAGCTCTTGCTGTGTGACCTTGGACGTGACCTCTCTGTGCATCTGTAAAATGGGTTTTCTAGAGCCGCCCTGGCCAGTAAGCTCACCGCCAGCCCCCTGGGGTGCCTGGATGCCTGAAACGCGGCTGGTGAAACCAGGGAACTGGTGTTTTAATCTCACATCCAGGAGCCACCGGTGGCCGCTGGCTACCTGGTCGGCTGGCGCGGCTCGGGATTTAAGCAGGGGAGTTCAGGACGACGACTCAGCTTGACGGTGGCTGTGAAGATTCAGCGCAGATCTTGCGGCCCGGAGAGTGGCGGCCAGCCTGGGCACAGCGGTGAGAAGCGAAGCTGGCACATGAGGTGGAAGTGTCTCCGGGATCCGAACTTTGCCCAAGAAAGCCAAGAGACGCAGACGTTTTCCCCAGGGCGTTTGCAAGGAAAGCACAGCCAGGGGCAAAGGGCGTTGGGCCGGGGGTCTGGAGGCCACGGGGTCAATCCCGGACTGCAGGGGTGGGGTGGGTGGCTGCTTGCTCTGCGCCTCAGTTTCCCCAAGGGTCAAAGGGCAGGCGTGCCTGTCCCAGACTCTGGGTTGGGACGCGGTGACAGACTGCGGATGGGGGCGGAAGGGCAGGGGCAGCTCGTGGCCATCTTTACATTCTCTGGTGGAAAGTTCATCTCTCCTGGGCAGATGGGGACCCAGGGCAGTGGGACACAGCGAGGCCTTGTAACCTGAACAGGCCGGGGGGAGGGGGGCACCTGGAGACGGGGTGGGGGGGTCGGTTTATTCCCAAAAGGTGATATCATCCACTTGCAGGTTATGTGGTTTGGGGCCACCAGCTCTGTCTTCCCTGGCCTTTATTTTATTTTTTTTAAGATTTATTTTTTATTTATTTCTCTCCCCCGTATCGTTGTCTGCTCTCTGTGTCCATTCACATTGCATTCTTGTCAGCGGCACCGGGAATCTGTGTTTCTTTTTGTTGTGTCATCTTGCTGGGTCAGCTGTCCCATGTGTGCGGCGCCACTCCTGGGCAGGCTGTGCTTTTTTCACACTGGGCGGCTCTCCTTACAGGACACGTTCTTTGCGCGTGGGGTTCCCTTACACAGGGGACACCCCTGCGTGGCAGGGTCCTCCTTGCGCGCATCAGCACTGCGCATGGGCCAGCTCCACACGGGTCAAGGAGGCCCGGGGTTTGAACCCTGCACCTCCCATGTGGTAGGCGGACGCTCTATCAGGTGAGCCACATCCACTTCCCTCTCCTTACCTTTAGAGGCGGGGAGCCCTGTGTGAAACTCTTTAGACAGGGAGGAGCTCGTTGACTCTCCAGCCAACCTTGAAGTTCATACTCTTACCAGCTCCAATTTGTAGATGTGGGAACTGAGGCCCAGCTTGCCTAGTATTGTCAGGAGAATTCTGGGAAATTAGGCAGGGGTCTCGCTTCACCCAGCACCCATTCATATTTAAGCCTTGAGAACGAGAGCGGCCTCTAGTACTTTTCGATGATTCTCACTATTTTCTTTCAAGCGCACAAAGCCTCAAAATGTGGGTGATATTGTTTCCGTTTTTAACAGCATAAAAATAGGGCAAAGCACAAATTAAAAACAAGAAATATTTCCCCCCCCTTCTTTTTCATCTGTTGGCAAAGAATGAAAAGCTGGACCGTGCTTCAGGTGGGTGAGTCTCGCTCGCAGCTTGGTAGGTTGGCGGAAGTTGGCACACACAACTTTCGAGGGCTGACAATATTTATCAAAAACAAAATAGCCGTGCATGCGTTTTTTTCCTTTTACGCATTTCTGACTCAGCTGTTGCATTTGAAACAGACTTCGAGCCTAAAAAACGGGTGGATGAAAACCTAAAAGATGTGAGTGCCAAAGAGTCCATTCTACTGCTGGTCAGAATAATGAAGAATTGTTAGGAACTCAGGTGTCCAAGGTAAGAGTCATTCAGTCAGGTTACCCCAGAACAATGGGGTGAAATGCAGTCATTACAAACAACCAGACAGGTCTAGATTTATTGAAATGACAAGATGTTCACAGTAAGACTACATAAAAATAAACCAAAACAAACACACAAAAAATTAAACCATTCCGCATCAGATGATCCTAGCAAAACATGTGCACAGGAAAGGCAGCTTGTCCAGCAAAATTATTAGTAGGGTGTCTCTCTCAAAAAGATCTATGCTCTTCTTTTCTGTAGTCTTTGGCATTTCCTGAATTTTTGCAGTGAATATATATTGCTTTTGCGATCAAGTGGGAAGTTCTTTTATAATCCCAGGAAAGAAAGAACAGTGGGTGTTTGTTATCCCGGGAGCACAAAAGCAAGGAGGATACGCACACAGATTCCGGGTTTGGCTGGCATGGATTTTAGTGCCGCCAGCCAGTCAAGGGATGGGTTGGTCTGAGCAGGTTACTTACCCTCTCTGTGCCTCAGTTTCCCTCGCCGTAAAAGGCAAATAATCTAACAGCTATGTCACTGTGTGCCACTTCAGTGTTTTACGTAAATGACTGCATTTAATTCTCACAAGAGCGCTATAAAGTTAATACTATTATTATTATAAAATGGGACGTGAGCACCGGCGAGGCCTCCCGCGCGCCCCCCGGAGGCAGGCTGGGGAACTACCGCAGGCCCAGGAAAGGGGCGCATGCGCAGGCCGAGCGGGAGGCGGGGACGGGTGGGAGGTTTTTGTTTTTGTTTTTTTTCCCCCGCCGGCGCTGCGATTGGCTGGCGTGGTTGTCATTTCTCTGAGCAAGTAGCCAATGACGGGCTCGGCGCTTGCACCGCCCTTCCTGAGAGCGAGCCCAGCGTCGCTCCCCGTTTCCCAGCAGGATCCCGGCTCCTCTCTCCTTCCCGGGGTGGGAGTGGGGGGCTCCTTGGCGTCGTCTCCTTTCCTAAGACCCCCGAGTCACTCCCACTTCCTTGAGGGGGTCCTGGTGTCGACCGCCCTTCCTGAGGGGACCCTGGTGTCACTCCCCTCGTGTGTGGGGGGGCCTCAGCGCACCCCCCCTTTTCTGAGAGGAGCCTCAGGCCATTCATAAGGGAACCCCCCCCCCACCCCGGGTCTTTACCCCCGTCGTCAGGGGTCCCAGGAAGGCTGGAAAGCTGCCCCCCAGTCTTTACCAAGTGCTGCTCCTCAGCAGGTGCCTGGGGAGTGGCTGGAAGGGTGCAGGGCTGCCACCTGCCAGGGACACGACTCGGTTCCAGGAAGTGCCAAGAAATGTGATGATGATGGTCAGACGGGAGAGCCAAGGGGCTGCCTTTGAACTGAGCTGAAATCTTGGCTGTACTCTTCGACAGAACTGGCAGAGCCCACAGCCTCACGAAGCCATCGGAAGACCTGACCAGTTCCCTTCCGTCCAGCCGCTGTTCGTTGTGCACCCTTGGTGCCCAAGATGTCACCTACTCGTTGTTCCGATCCGAGCACCAGTGGTCTAGCTGTGTGAAGGTGACGGTGATCAAGACAGAATAAGAATGGAAGAAAATATTAATACAAGGCACACAAAGACACGAGGGCTTCGGCAAGCTACTTTTTCCCAAAGCACTTCGGACAGTTTGTGGTTGTGCCTTAGTCAACTGTCAGCTCCAGGAGAGCGGAAACCCTGTGTTCTGTTCCCAATTGTATATGCACAATGCCTCGAACATGGCAGGTCCTGAAATCTTTCTTGTTCCTGTCCCTGAGGAAGAGAGTAAATCAGAATAACTTTGGATTTTAAAATAGTGGGGCCATAAGGGTGGCCTTTTTTTTTTTTTTAGGAGGTACTGGGGATTGAACCTGGGACCTTGTACATGGGAAGCAGGTGTTCAAACACTGAGCTACATCTCCCCCCATTTTTTTTTTAAACTTGCTTTGAATTTGTGGGTGGATGTGAAGGAAAGAATGATTAACCAGGAACCAGATAAAGCTGACCAGTTCTAAATGTGAGGGGCGGGTGGGAGAGGCAAAGTCTTGGAGAGGGAAACAAAAAAAGAACTGATTTATTTTTTAAAGGTGCTTTCCAGGAGTGGGGATGTGGGAGATAGGGAGAAGTGGTGGTAAATTTCAAATGAAACTACTATAAAGAAAGAAACTGCCAGTTAACTTTATCGTAATGTTTACATATACTCAGTGGAAGCAAGACAAAACAAACCTTTGATGATTTCATGCTTTCAGCCAATATTTATTGGACTGTTCCTGTACGTGCCAGTGGAGAACAAAACAGAGTCCCTGCTCTAGTGGAGCTTACAGCTTAGCTGGGGAGTTGACCATTACACAGTTACATCTGCAAAATAAACATAGATTGTGATAAAAGCTGTTAAGGGGGTGCCTAGTTGAGACAAGGAATGAGTGGCGGGGTCAGGAAAGGTTCTCTGAGGATGTGCCGTTTAAATGGAAACCGAAAGGATTTACAAAACTTCGCCAAGCAGAAGTTTGGGGGTGGAATATAAAAATTGCCCAGCGAATTTATGAGTAATGGCTCAAATGGGAAATAACCAAATGTCCGTCAAAGGGTAAATGGGTAAGCAAACTGTGGTACTTCCATACTGCGACTGCTACTCAGCAATAAAAATGAATTAGGGAAGCGGACTTGGCCCAGTGGTTAGGGCGTCCACCTACCACACGGGAGGTCCAGGGTTCAAACCCCGGGCCTCCTTGACCCGTGTGCAGCTGGCCCATGCGCAGTGCTGATGCGCGCAAGGAGTGCCCTGCCACGCAGGGGTGTCCCCCGCGTAGGGGAGCCCCACGTGCAAGGAGTGCGCTCCGTAAGGAGAGCCGCCCAGCGTGAAAGAAAGTGCAGCCTGCCCAGGAATGCACAGCACACATGGAGAAATGACACAAGATGACGCAACAAAAAGAGACACAGATAACCATGCCGCTGACAACAACAGAAGCGGACAAAGAAGAACATGCAGCAAATAGACGCAGAGAACAGACAACTGGGGCAAGGAGGGGGAAGAGGAGAGAAATAAATAAATCTTAAAAAAAAAAGGACAACACATTAAAAAAAAATGAATTAATGGGGAAGCAGCTATGGCTCAAGCAGCTGAGTGCCTACCACATGGGAGGTCCCAGGTTTGGTTCCTGATGCCTCCTCAAGAGGACGAGACAGACAGTGAGCGGATGCGATGGGCTGGCGCAGCGAGCTAATGCAACAAGGTGACGCAACGAGAGTACACAGCAAGGAGACTCAATGAGACACAAGTAGGGAGCAGAGCTGGCTTAAGCGATTGCGTGTCTCCCTTCCACATGGGAGGTCCTGGCTTAGGTTCCCAGTGCCTCCTAAAAAAAGAGGAGCAGATGCAGAGCAGGCAGCGAGCGCAAATAATGAGGGAGGGGAAGAAGTAAATATTTAAAAGAAATGAATTAACTCTAAAACATACAACAACATGGATGATTCTCAAAATCATCCTGAGTGAAAGAAGCCAGACTCCCCCCCAAAAAAAGAGAGTACATATTATACGATTTCTTTTAAAGAAAATTCTAGAAAAAATTCTTGCAACCTATAGTGATAGAAAACAGAGGAGTGGTATCTTGGGGTTGGGAGGCAGGGAGGGGCAGGAGAGAGGGATGGCAAAGGGGCACGAGGAAACTTCTTGGGGTGATCTGGTCGCGATCACGATGGTTTCATATATGTACACGTGTGTCAAGTCTTATCGTATGGCAGTTCAATGTATGTCAGTTCCACCTCAGGTTTTTTGTTTGTTTCTGAGGGGGTGAGCATTGCAGGTGGAGAGGACAGCACATGCCCCGCGTTCCTGGGTGCCCCGCTTAAAATGCAGTAGAATAAAATTCGAAGGTGAAAAAACCCGAACGCTTAGAGGGCGGGTGCGGCGCGGGGGCCCCTTAAATTTGGAGCTTCCTGCGTACGTTTGCAGTTCTGTATGATTTATTAAAAAACGTGATTGGCTCACAACTTTTGGAGAATGCTAATGAAAAAAATAAGAATAAGCCTACATCGAAAGACAGAAGAGAAGGGCGGAAGTCTAAAAGGCACATTTCCAACTTCTATTGGAGATGAATGATTCTTTAAAACATAGTTCAAAACAGAAAAAAGATACACAAAAATAGTTCAATGTCTTATTCATCTCAGAAAAGAAATATAGAGGGTAAGGGATAAAGATGTTGGGAAGAACTGAAAATAAGGGAACCCCAAGACTAATCACACAGGATAACTGCGCCTGGAAATTAATTCAACTCTACTGAAAGTGTCCTGCCCGAATGGGTGTGTGGCCGTTTGATCTTGTTGATGAATTCCCATGTTTGTAAACAGGTCTGTTTCTCTGGGCATGATTTCCTGTGATTGTTTTAGAGTCAGCTGAGATGCCTTTGATTACATTCTGTTAAGATTAGGGGTTTGATTTGATCACGTTATTGGGGCATGCAGGGTTGACCCCTTGGCGGGCTGGTAAAACAGACTCCCCAGTGGAAGTCGATGCACAGAGAAGAGCACAAAGGAAGAGGGCAGCTCGTTAGACACGGCAGAGGCCCGGGGAGGAGATGTGAGCCTGAGAATGTACAGCTGACCTTGTGAAGAGACCAGAGCAGCTGAGCCCGAAAGAAATGAGCCCCGGGAAGGGAGAGCTGAGCCTTTTGCGGGGATCAGAAGCAGCTAGAGGAAGGCGGAAGGCTGAAACCTCGCAGCCATCACCCGCCATCTCGTGTCAACACGTGGCCAGTGGCTTTGCGTCGGGAAGTACCTCTTACGCTACCTTGAGGTGGACTCTTTGGGGCCTTGGGACTTGTCAGCTCCTACCCCAAAGAAATAAAATAAAAGCCAACCGATTTCTCGTACTTGGCATCAGCACCCCTTTTTTTGGCTGCTACAAGGTGTGTATGGCATTTTTCCTCGGACCATTTGAAAGTTTCCTATGAAAACGTGGCCTGTGGTTGGGGTGAGGGAGATGGGAATAAGCTAAGGCCATATTCGCTGCTCTGGGGCTTCTCTTTTCCATTTTGGGAACTAGTTCCTGTTTTCACCCAGAGATCCACAAGAGGGGGCTCCACTCCTTTTAGTCCTCACTTCCTGCATCAGTGGGAGAGTCAAGCGGACCAACAAAAAGACAGAGAAAGAGGCGGGTGGAAGCACTGCCTTTTCACAGGTAGTGGGGAGCCAGTGCGGATTTCTCAATGATGCGACACGGGTGACGTGCCAAGCGATCATTAAATGTTCCCATGATCATTCTTTTTTTTTTTTTTTTAGATTTTCTTTTTTTAATTTTTATTTATTTAATTCCCCTCCCCTCCCCCGGTTGTCTGTTTTCTGTGTCTTTTTGCTGCGTCTTGTTTCTTTGCTTATGATCATTCTTGATCGTTGGTATTAGCATTTCAGGTTTCTAGTCCTTACCCCGTTCCTAATCAAAAACACTAACGTTTCTCGCAGTCTTACTGCGTGCCTGGCGCCGGGCGCGGCTGTCCCATCGTACAGACGAGCCACGTGAGGCAGAGAGGTTGTCGCCCAAGGTCACATGCCAAGCGAGTGCCAGGGCTGGACCTTGAACCTTCTCAATCCTTTTGCTCTGTTTTCTCAAGGGCATTCATTTATTCCTGTTGCATTCTTATTTTCTAAACTCCTATCTTTGTCAGTACCTGTTCTACCTAATATTTTTCTTTTAAAGCCAGAATCCACTCTCAAGGGAGCGGATATTGAAGGCTTGTCGTATCGCACAAGGCCAGGTACAGCAGCGTCCTGACCTGCGGTGCCCTCCGCAGAACTGCAAGCTAGACATTGTCCGGTTAACTGAGAGAGGGAAGTGACCTGCTCACGGTTACCAGGCGACCCCGATCTCTTTCACTTTCAGATTCTCCGTCTCTTTCGTTCAGGAACTTTCCGCCAGCTGAGAAACCTGCTGGCTCTTCTGATTCTTAGAAGCGAAAGCTTGAGCTCTCCGTTTCCCTCTAGCTGTCATCAGATCTTTTTCTGTCCCTCGTCACCCAAAGGTCTCAAAAGAGATGTTGCCTTCTTGTGCCTCCTTCACTGACCCGGTGGCGTCTCCTGGGAAAACAGTGCCTGTTCTAAGGATGGACACAATGACTGTTTATTGACGGAATCTATTGCTTTACCCTCGCAGTTCTACCAAAATGGTTCGCCATAAATTGCAAGTCCGTTGGGCATCTGAAAATCTGCATTTAATAGTGTTCTTTGAGACTTTCTAGGGAGCGGGTGTAGCTCAGAGGTTGAGCACCTGCTTCCCACGTATGAGGTCCTGGGTTCAGTACCTCCTAAAAAAATATATATATATATATATATTTTTTTTCTGTGCTTCACTTTTTTTTGCCACTTGGCTTTTATGACACTATACGTTTCCGTTTTCCTCGTAATTTTCTATTGCTTGTATCTTTTGATTTGGAACTTCTTACTCCCATCGTCTCCTTAAATATTGTTTCTTGGATTTTGTGTTTAACCCACTGTTCTCATTCTACACCCGTGCATCTTGAAGTGTGGGCCTAGGAATGCAATGTCTTGAAACCTGCCTACAGAATGAGAGGCTGAAAAATTCAACACCTATTTATGATTAAAAAACAACGTTAATGGGGAGCGAATGTAGCTCAAGTGGTAGAGCGCCTGCTTCCCACATACGAGGTCCTGGGTTCAAACCCTGGCCCTGGCACCTCAGAAATAAAACAAAAACAATAGAAGCACTTAGCCAACTAAGACGAGAAGAGAATGTCCTGAACTTGATAAAGATTTCAGCAAAACTTAGGGTGAAGGGAAGCCGATGTGGCTCAAGAGACTGAGCTCCCACCTACCACTTGGGAGGTCCTGGGTTCTGTTCCCAGTACCCCCTGGAGAAGGTGAGCTGGCACAACGGGCAGGCACAGTGAGAAGACGCAACGAAGAGACACAAAGAGGAAAGACAATGAGAGGCACAACAAACTAGGGTGCTGAGGTGCCTCAAGCGATTGAGTGCCTCTCTCCCACACGGGAGATCCCAGGTTTGGTTCCTGGTGCCTCCTAAAGAGAAGAGGAGCAGACAGTGAGCACAAACAACAGGGAGAATGGGGGAATAAATTTTTTAAAAATTTTTAAAAAAGAAAAAACTTACAGTACAACTTGAACAAAATATATTTTTTTAAAGATTTTATTTACTTATTTATTTCTCCCCACCTCTTATTTCTCACTTGCTGAGTCTTGTCTTCTTGTTTCTTTAGGAGGCACCAGGAACATCAACTCCCTGCTTTGTTGTGTCTTTCATTATGTTTTTTCTTCTTGTGTCTTGTGTCAGCTTGCTGTGCTTGCCCGTCATGCCAGCTCGCTGCCTTCCTTAGGAGGCACCGGGATCTGAACTGGTGACCTCCCATGTTGTAGGCAGGAGCCCAGTCACCTGAGCCACATCCGCTTCCCAAAAATCTTTAGGCAAACACCAGACCCGATGGTGGCATATTAGAAGCAGTCACTATCGAGTTAGGGGTTAGATAAGTATGCCCGCTATCACCACTACCAGTCACCACTGTTCAGGAGATCCCAGCTCATGCAGTACGAGGGAAAAAGGACTAAGTGGATTCTCCGACTTCTTTTATTTGAACCTATCATTTTCAATTCACTTGCGAAGGGTACAGCCTGTGGCTTGCTCCTGTGCCTGTGGCGCCCTGAAGCCTGCAGGTGGACGGCCAGCTCCTGCTCTCCACTTCTTCTGGGCTGCCCTGATAACGATGGGAGCAGCCCCAGCCCCCAAGGAAGGAGTATCTTCAACTGCAAACAAAACAATTCCGTTCCTCCACCCCATAATGTATACATCCCTTCTCAGCCCGGACTGGTCAGAGCGGACATCATCCCAAACCCCACAGGACTGAGGATGAACAAGAGTAAGGGGCACTGTACCCACTGCCTAAAGCAGATTTATTGTTAGTGCAGTTGTTGTGTTACCTAACGTGTAACATTGATATAAAAATAATATTTAAAAAGCATAACAAGGGAAGCGGACGTGGCTCAACTGATAGAGCGTCTGCCTACCATATGGGAGGTCCAGGGTTCAAACCCCGGGCCTCCTGGCCCATGTGTGGAGTTGGCCCCTGCGCAGTGCTGCTGTGCGCAAGGAGTGCCCTGCCACGCAGGGGTGCCCCCGGCCGGGGTAGGGGAGCCCCTCGCTCAAGGAGTGCGCCCCACAAGGAGAGCCACCCCATGTGAAAAATGCAGCCTGCCCAGGAGTGGCACTGCACACACGGAGAGCTGACACAGGAACGTGACACAACAAAAAGAGACACAGATTTCCGGTGCCACCTGACAAGAATGCAAGCGGACACAGAAGAACACACAGCGAATGGACACAGAGAGCAGACGACGGGATGAGAGGAAAAAAAAAGTTCCCTAAGTACTTGGAGGAGCCCGTGACTTCCCCAGGGCTTGGGGGGTACCCCATCTCTTGCTCCCTCCCCAGCATGACCCGAGGGGACTGATCCTGCCACATCACGCCTTCGCCCCAGGCGCCGAGTGCACCAGGGCCCCCGAGGCCTCAGCTTAAACTAATTCCCACCGGGCTGCGTTTGGCAGGAACCCCCTTCTCCTCTCCCCACTCAGGCACCTCCAGGAAAGCAAGGTCTCTGTTCCGGCAGCGCCTCGCCGGGGCCCGACGGAGGGTCACCCGGCTGCCTTAAAATAGAAACCGCACCCAATCCCAGGAGTCGAGGCGGGGAGCTGGGGCGCCGGCTCCCCAGGCCGGCAAAGGCAGACCCGTGGCCCGGTGGCTGCCATTTCATCGTCACCTATGGAAACGCCCCGGGGCTAAGATAACCAAACTGGTTTCAGACCAAGTCCCTCCAGACAAGGGCCCTCTCTGTCCTCAGGTTCAAGGCCGGGCTGAGAGCCTGGGTGGAAGACAGCGGTTAGTCTGTTTTTATTCTCACTGGAAAGTTACAGGGTGACTTGTCCACACAATGACCGTCCGGGGGGGCGGCGAGGGCCAGTGGTTTCCACGCCTCCGTGGGGGCCTCCGTGGGGGGCTTGCCAGGCCTCCCGGGAACGAATGGCAGAGAGGCCGGCGACAGAAGCCGGCCTGGCCTGGGCACCCGCTCTCACCCCAGAACGGGGTGGCGGGGGGCGGGCCGGGGACCTCGCGGCCTCTCTCTCTGCCGGGGCCCGCCTGTCCCCCTCCTCCCTCCCCGGCAGGCGTTCTGGAACGTTCCTGGGAGGGCCTCGGCAGCTCCGGGTCTGGCCTCCTTGGAGGGGCGGTGCTTGCTCCTGTCGCCTCCTCGTTCTGTCCCTGCTTTTTTTTTAAAAAATTTTTTTGTACAAAAAACCCACAGTACTCCGGCTGGGGCCGGTTGCGGGGTGCAGCGGGGGGGGGGGGGGGGCTCAGCAGGTGCAGTTCTGCTGGTCGATCTGCTTGCGGCAGGGTTCCATGGTGACGGCGACGCCCACGCCGCTGCGGCCGGAGGTCATGCGTGTCACCTCGCTCCAGGCGTCCGCGTCCGGGTCGTAGCACTCCACGCTGTCGAGGAACGTGTGGCCGTCGTAGCCTCCTGCGGGGGGACAGCGCAGGGCGCGGCTGCTGGGCCCGCCGTCGGGGAGGGGGGACGGGCGGCAGGGAGGTGGCAGGAGCCCCGTGGGTGGCCCCCCCACCACCCCCAAGACGGGGCCGCCGGAGGGTCTCTCGGGGGGGGCCTCTCACCGAGGGCGTAGATTCTCCCCTGGTGCACGGTGACCCCCAGGGCGCTGCGCCGGTGCTTCATGGGAGCGACAAAGGTCCACGTCTCGGTCTCCACGTCATAGCGCTCCACGCTGTTGAGCTGGCTCTGCCCGTCGTAGCCCCCCGCGGCGTAGATGCAGTTGTGCAGGACGCAGACCCCTGCAGCGCGCCGCGCAGAGGGGGTCACCCCGGGGGGCCTTCCCGCGCGCCCCCTCTCCCCCCGCTGCGGGGCTGGGGCGCTCTCCCGTGGGTGTCCCCCCGGGGAGGAGGGGGCGCCCCAGCCCTGCCCCTCCGCGGCCCCCCACGCACCTGCGCCGCTCCGGATGGAGTTCATGGGCGTGATGGCCCGCCACTCGTTCCTCTCGGGGTAGTAGCACTCGGCCGAGCTGAGGCGGGTGGTCCCGTCGAAGCCCCCCACGGCGTAGAGCAGGCGGTTGAGCACCGCCACGCCCACCCCGATCCTGCGCGTCAGCATCGGGGCCACCAGGTGCCACTCGTCCCGCTCCGGCTCGTACCTGCAGGGGCGCGGCGACGGCTGGTGACAGCGGCAGGGGGGGCCGACCCCCGGGGGACACCGCGCCCCCCCCTCCCTTTCTCCAAGGCCCCTGGGGCGCCACTTGGCCAGGCGAGGGAGCAGGCTTGCCCCCGCGGCGGGTTCAAGGTCAACCCCTGGGAGCTCGGTCATAACCGCGGAGCGCTGGCCCCCGACTCCTGCCCCAGTGGCCCTGGCCACCACCCCCACTCCACAGATGACAAGACGGAGGCACAGAGGGGCGAAGCGACCCAGGGTCACCAAGAAAGGGGGGGGCGCTCCGGCTGGGTGCACCCCCAACCCCGACTCAAACAACCCCCCCCCCCCAAAGGCTTTCCTCAAAGCCTGGGACTTGAATCGGGGTGCACTGCCTGTCACAGGGGGCCGGGGCACTTGCAGCCCAGGCTTGTGCTGGTGGAGTTATTTCCAGTCTCCCGTCCCCCCTCTCCCGAGGCGAGGCGCCATCCCATCATCCCGTTTCACAGACCACGTGCCTGAGACGCCTCCAAGGAACCCGTGAGAAATTCCTGTTTCCGGGGCCTATGGGAATCCCTGTATTTTCTATTTAATCTAATTATCTTTTAAAAAAATAATATATCTATATATTATTTTTTTTTAAAAATAATATATCTATATATTATTTTTTTAAAAATTCCTGTTTCCCACCGACTCCACATTTCCAGGATCTCCAGTGGGAGGGGGCGGAGGATTTTGCCTCCTTTTAACAAGCCCCCCAGGTAAGAACTGTATCCCAGACTACACTTCCCAGAGGGCAGACGGCAAGGCCAAGCAAGGACCGGCGCTCCCAAACACCGGGCTCGGGAACCCAGGCTCGCCACGCACAGCTGTGCAGGCTGTGGACTGCACAAGGGCACTGGGAGGGCTAGGAGGGCACTTTTCATACATCTTTTTGTGATGACAAGTGAGGGGACAGACTGCAGCCAAGTGTCATGTTTTTACAAAATCGGCACCTTGGGATTTCAGATGGGGTGGAGGTTTTTTTTTTTTCCCCCCCATATCCTCACAAAGGAGCCCTAAGGATTTGTGACAGCTTCACCAGTAGTTTCCAGGCCCAGCACCGGGGAGTTGAATTTCTGTTCCCCTCCCCCCGCCTGCGGGCTGGGACAGGGTCCCGGGCACCAGGGGGGACCCCCACGCCCCCTCCCTGCCTGCGGGCTGGGACAGGGGCCCCGGGCACCAGGGGGGGACCCCCACGCCCCCTCCCTGCCTGCGGGCTGGGACAGGGGCCCCAGGCACCAGGGAGGACCCCCCACGCTCCCCCACCTGAGGGCTGGGACAGGGGCCGCGGGCACCAGGGGGAACCCCCCACGTCCCCCCACCTGCGGGCTGGGACAGGGGCCCCAGGCACCAGGGGGGACCCCCCACGCCCCCTCAATGCCTGCGGGCTGGGACAGGGGCCGCGGGCACCAGGAGGATCCCCCCACGCCCCCCACCTGTGGGCTGGGACAGGGCCCCGGGCACCAGGAGGATCCCCCCACGCACCCCCACCTGCGGGCTGGGACAGGGCCCCGGGCACCAGGGGTTCCCCCCCCACGCGGGCTGGGACAGGGCCCCGGGCTCCAGGGGAGGCCCCCCAGGCACCCCCACCTGCGGGCTGGGACAGGGCCCCGGGCACCAGGGGTCCCCCCCCCACCTGCGGGCTGGGACAGGGCCCCGGGCACCAGGGGTTCCCCCCCCACGCGGGCTGGGACAGGGCCCCGGGCACCAGGGGAGGCCCCCCAGGCACCCCCCCCACGCGGGCTGGGACAGGGCCCCGGGCTCCAGGGGAGGCCCCCCAGGCACCCCCACCTGCGGGCTGGGACGGGGCCCCGGGCACCAGGGGAGGCCCCCCAGGCACCCCCACCTGCGGGCTGGGACAGGGCCCCGGGCACCAGGGATCCCACCCCCCACGCGGGCTGGGACAGGGCCCGGGGCACCAGGGATCCCCCCCCCACGCGGGCTGGGACAGGGCCCCGGGCTCCAGGGATTCCCCCCCCCCCCCACCTGCGGGCTGGGACAGGGCCCCGGGCACCAGGGATCCCCCCCCCCCCACGCGGGCTGGGACAGGGCCCGGGGCACCAGGGGTTCCCCCCCCACGCGGGCTGGGACAGGGCCCCGGGCACCAGGGGAGGCCCCCCAGGCACCCCCACCTGCGGGCTGGGAGAGGGCCCCGGGCTCCAGGGGAGGCCCCCCAGGCACCCCCACCTGCGGGCTGGGACGGGGCCCCGGGCACCAGGGGAGGCCCCCCAGGCACCCCCACCTGCGGGCTGGGACAGGGCCCCGGGCACCAGGGATCCCCCCCCCCACGCGGGCTGGGACAGGGCCCGGGGCACCAGGGATCCCCCCCCCACGCGGGCTGGGACAGGGCCCCGGGCTCCAGGGGAGGCCCCCCAGGCACCCCCACCTGCGGGCTGGGACAGGGCCCCGGGCTCCAGGGGTCCCCCCCCCCACGCGGGCTGGGACGGGGCCCCGGGCTCCAGGGGAGGCCCCCCAGGCACCCCCACCTGCGGGCTGGGACGGGGCCCCGGGCTCCAGGGGAGGCCCCCCAGGCACCCCCACCTGCGGGCTGGGACAGGGCCCCGGGCTCCAGGGGAGGCCCCCCAGGCACCCCCACCTGCGGGCTGGGACGGGGCCCCGGGCTCCAGGGGAGGCCCCCCACGCCCCCCACCTGCGGGCTGGGACGGGGCCCCGGGCTCCAGGGGCCGCCCCGGCCCGCGCCGCGCCGCGCCCACCTCTCCACGCTGTTGTGGTGCACGCAGCCGTGCGAGCCGCCCACGGCGTAGATGTGGCCGTCGATGACGCCGACGCCGATGCGGTTGCGCGGCACGCTCATGGGCGCGCACGGCGACCAGCGGTTGGTCACGGGGTTGTAGCAGTCCAGCGCGCCCGAGTCGGTGTTGCCGTCGGGCGCGTTGTTGCGGCCGCCCGCGGCGTAGAGCAGCCCGCCCACCACGCAGCCCGCCAGCCCGCTGCGCGGCACCTGCAGGTCGGCCAGGCGCAGCCACGCGCCCGCGCTCGGGTCGTAGGCCTCCAGCAGGCTGAGCGACTGGCGGAAGTAGCCGCCGGCCGTGTAGATGAGGCGGCCCACCTTGGGCGCGCGGCACGGCACGGCGCGCGTGGGCTTGTGCAGCGTCAGCTCCTGGAACACCTGCGCCAGGTAGTCCTTGCAGCGCGAGTCGGAGCGCAGGATCTCGCACTTCTGCAGCTGCAGCTGCAGGAAGTGCGGCGTGAGCGCGTGGCAGCGCACGGCGCGCAGCAGCGCCTGCACGTAGAAGCGCCGCTGCTCGCAGTCGTACTTGACCCAGTTGATGCACGCGTCGAACACCTCCGACTCGCAGCGCACGTTCAGGTCGTCCCGGCTGATGAGCGTCACCAGCTGGCAGTGGGACAGGTTGAAGAACTCCTCCTGCTTGGCCACCTGCCCCCGGGGGAGGACACTGGCGTGACCAGGCGGCTCCCATCTGCCTGCGCCCCGGCCCCGCTCCCCAAGGAGCCATAAGACCTTGGGCCTGCCTGCCACGGGCTCAGTTTCCCCCCTCTGTACAATGGGGATTCAAAGAGCATGAACCCCGTGAGGTTTAAATGAGCGACTGCTATGTGCCAGGTATGTAGTCAGATAACCTGGCAAAGACACCGCCTACCAGGTGCCTTTTGAACGATAAGAACGTGCTCCCTTTTTTTAAAAAAACGAAATAAAAAATTTAAAAAGGACAGGCTGGAAAGCGGGCGTGGCTCAATGCATAGAGCGTCCACCTACCATATAGGAGGTCTGGGGTTCAAACCCAGGGCCTCTTTTTTAAAGAAATATTTATTTATTTATTTTATCTATCTATCTATCTATCTATCTATCTATCTATCTATCTATCTATCTATCTATCTATCTATCTATTTCTCTCCCCTCTCCCCACCTCGGTTGTCTGTTCTCTGTCTCTATTTTGTGCGTCTTGTTTCTTTGTCAGCTTCTGTTGTTGTCAGCGGCACAGGAACCTGTGCCTCTTTTTGTTGCGTCATCTTGTTGTGTCAGCTCTCCGTGTGTGTGGCTCCACTCCTGGGCAGGCTGCACTTTCTTTCGCGCTGGGTGGCTCTCCTTATGGGGTGCACTCCTTGCACGTGGGGCTCCCCTACGCGGGGGACACCCCTGCGTGGCAGGGCACTCCTTGCACGCATCAGCATTGCACATAGGCCAGCTGCACACGGGTCAAGGAGGCCCGGGGTTTGAACCATGGACCTCCCATTTGGTAGACGGATGCCCTTACCACTGGGCCAAGTGCGTTTCCCGAACCCAGGGCCTCTTGACCCATGTGGTGAGCTGGCACACGGCACGGAGTGCCCTGCCACGCAGGGGTGTCCCCCACGTAGGGGAGCCCCACGTGCAAGGAGTGCGCCCCATGAGGAGAGCCGCCCAGCGCAAAAGAAAGTGCAGCCTGCCCAGGAATGGCGCTGCACACACGGAGAGCTGACGCAACAAGATGACGCAACAAAAAGAAACACAGATTCCTGGTGCCACCTGACAAGAATGCAAGAGGACACAGAAGAACACACAGTGAATGGACACAGAGAGCAGACAACGGGGGGAGGGGAAGAGAAATAAATAATAATAAATCTTAAAAAAAAAAAAAAGGACAGGCTGGCTAAAAAGGAAAAAAAAGCAATTGCAATAGAATATTCTGGGGTGGGGTGGGGACTGCAGGCTCTGAAGAAAGCAGACTTGAGGTGCAATTTTGGACCCACCACTCTCTGGCTGTGGGACCTGGGGCAGACTTCAGACTCTTTGTAAAACGGGGATTGCATTAGGCGCCGTTTCCGAGCAGGGCTGCCCCTAAGGGAAGGAGAGCTGGGGGCAAATAATTCTTGCCAGGAGGCTGTGTACAGAAACAACTTTCATCGCCCCAAATCAGGCGATCAGCACCGTCCTGCTGTCCCAATTCCATGCAATCATGTGAAAGAAACGCTGTTTGGACTGGATGGGAGGGACTGGTCACGAGCCACCTTTCTGGAAGCAGCCCCAGGACAGGGCTTTAGAGCTCCTTGGGGCATCTGGTCAACCCCACTTGCAGCGATAAGGGGAAGAAAGCAAATCTGGGGACAGGACACTCCACTCCGGCTGGTCCCAGCCGCCAGAGGAGAACTTAGAAAATTTCAAGGAAGCCTCTCCAAAGCCCATGGCTCCTCGAAACTTGGGGCAGAGCCCGCTTGCTGGGGGTAAGGGTGGGATACTCCTTCACAGGAAGGCTGAGGAGATGCCATGATTGGAAATCGTAAATCACTTAGTAGAAGGGCCGGCTCACAGGTAAGTGCTCGACCAACGCTTATCATCATCTCAAGAGTCCAACAGCCCGGGAGCAGGTGTAGCTCAGTGGTTGAGCACCTGCTTCACACATACAAAATCCCGAGTTTAATACCAGGTTCCCCAAAAAAAAGGGGGGGCGGTGTACAACTGCGAGTTGCGGCCATGTAGGAATTAGGAGTCATCACTATTGTGATTTTTCAAGAATCCTCCTGACATCTTTCTGTTGACAACTTCTTCAACTTAAAAACAACAATGAAATAAGAAACCATCGGAAGGGGGAAGCGGACTTGGCCCAGTGGTTAGGGCGTCCGTCTACCACATGGGAGGTCCGCGGTTCAAACCCCGGGCCTCCTTGACCCGTGTGGAGCTGGCCCATGCGCAGTGCTGATGCACGCAAGGAGTGCCCTGCCACGCAGGGGTGTCCCCCGCATAGGGGAGCCCCAAGTACAAGGAGTGCGCCCCATAAGGAGAGCCGCCCAGCGCGAGAGAAAGTGCAGCCTGCCCAGGAGTGGCGTCACACACACGGAGAGCTGACACAACAAGGTGACACAACAAAAAGAAACACAGATTCCTGTGCCGCTGACAACAACAAAAGCAGACAAAGAAGAAGATGCAGCAAATAAACAGAGAACAGACAACTGGGGTGGGAAGGGAGGGGGAAGAGGAGAGAAATAAATAAATCTTAAAAAAAAAAAATCTTTAAAAAAGAAACCATTGGAAGGATAGCATGGCACGCCCCCCCAAAAAAAAACCCTCCTGAGGGGTCAGTCTTGCCACTTGCAGCCCGTCACGGGTGTTTGAGAAACGTCTGCTGCCTGCCCTCCAGGCCAGCCCTCTCTCTACACCCCTGGGGACAGCTGTCACGCTAGCCCTACCCTGGCCCCATCTTGCCCCCAGGCCCAGGAAACCTGGCTCTCCTGGGCCTTTTCCCACGCTCTCCCCAGCTGTGTGGCCTAGAAGCTCCGAAGCGCATTTTCCCACGGCCTTGACCCCTCCCACCCTGCAGGGACACAGACGGTGATGCAGTCCTGTAGTGGTTTGATACGGGTAGAGATTCCAAAAATAGACACTGGATTATGTTTGTAATCTGGTCTGTACCTGGGCATGATTAAGTGGTGATTAGGACTTTATTGGGCCACGTCATTAGGGCACGGAGTCCCCGCCCCTTGGTGGGTGGGGACTCCCAGATAAAAGGCATGGCAAGGGGCAGAGCGGAGGGCTTTTAATGTTAGAGTTTGGATGTTGGAGTTTGATGCTGATGGAGCCCCGGGGAGAGAGACAGAGCCCTTTACCTGATTGTCTCCGGCTGACCTTGTGGAGAGAGGCAAAGCCTAGAGAGCCTCATAGTCTACCCTAGAATATTCTGGGGTGGGGTGGGGACTGCAGGCTCTGAAGAAAGCTGACTGAGGTGTAATTTTGGACCCACCACTTTCTGGCTGTGGGACCTGGGGCAGACTTCAGACTCTTTGTAAAACGGGGATTGCATTAGGCGCCGTTTCCGGGCAGGGCTGCCCCTAAGGGAAGGAGAGCTGGGGGCAAATAATTCTTGCCAGGAGCCTGTGTACAGAAACAACTTTCGTCGCCCCAAATCAGGCACCGTCCTGCTGCCCCAAGTCCATGCAATCATGTGAAAGAAACGCTGTTTGGACTGGAGGGGAGGGACTGGCTCAGCCTTGTGGAGGAAACAGAGGAGCTGTGCCCAGAGGAACCCGGAAAGCCTGAACCCTCGCAGATGTCAGCAGCTACCTTGCTCCAACACTTGGCAACAGACTTTGGTGCGGGAAGTACCTTATGCTTTACGGACTGGATCTGTAAGCTTCTACCCCAAATAAAAAGCTCCCGCCCCACATAAACGCCCTTTATGGAAACCAATTCGGGGTGTTTCGGGCCAGCGCCCCTCTGGCTGATATGAGACCCCCCGCCCCAGGCCCTCGCCCGCACCTGCCTCACCTCCCCAAAGTGCATGGAGATCTGTAAGCTTCTACCCCAAATAAATACCCTTTATGGAAACCAACCCATGTCGCGCCAGTGCCCCTCTGGCTGACACGAGTTCCCGCCCTCTGTCCCGGCCCCCGCCCCCTGCCCTGGCCGCGCGCCCGGCCTCACCTCTCCAAAGTGCACGGAGATCTGTAAGCTCCTACCCCAAATAAATACCCTTTATGGAAACCAACCCATTTCGCGTGAGCGTCCCTCTGGCTGACACGAGTCCCCCCTCCCCTGCCCCAGGCCCTCGCTCCCTCCCCGGCCCCGCGCCCCCGCCTCACCTCTCCAAAGTGCATGTAGATGTACTCGCGCGCGCGCTGGTGCAGCTCGGCGCAGCCGATCTGCTCGGCGAAGTTGGCGATGCCGATGGCGTTGCTGGGGTCGAGCTGCTGCACGAGGAAGTCGCTGCAGGCGCGCACGACGCTGTCGATCTGGTACATGACGGCGCCGTTCATGACGTGCAGCACGCACTTCTCGCCCATGGAGATGGAGGCGGTGTAGGCGAACTCGATGAGGCGCTCCATGACCTCGGGGTGGATGCCCTCGATGGACACCACCTCCATGCCCTGCTCCCGCAGCCCCGTGGTGAACATGGCCTTGAAGACGGGGCTGGACGACGCCAGTACCACCTTGTGCGCCACGAAGCGCGCGGCCGGCGCGCCCTCGTACTTGACCTGCAGCGTCACGTCGCACAGCTGCTGGCTGAGCCGCAGCTCGTTCATGATGCCGAAGGCCTGCTTGGTGTGGTCCTCGAGCGTGTAGCTGAAGGTGCGGTGGCCGTGCGGCGACGGCGTCACCTCCGCCTTGCACTCGGGGGAGGCGTACATCGCCGCGTCCCCGGCGCCTTCCGGGCGCTGCGACCGCAGGGGCAGGAAGCGGGCCCCGGCCCGGCTAGGCCCGGCGGCTTCTGGCTGCATGGGGCTGGGGGTGACGAGGGACACCACCGCCGCTGGCACTCAGGGGCCTGGAGGAGCGAGAGCGCAGGGCTAGGGGCAAGGGGCTGCGGCCCGGGGCCAGCTGACCCCCGGGCCTCCCCTCGTGAGCCGAAGCGGTTGGTACATCGGCTCCTGCCACCTGGTACCCCATTGGTGCTTGCAAACTGCCCTGGGACCTCGGGGAGCCCGAGGGCCAGCTTAAAAGGCAGCCCACCCCTGCTGGGACGTCCCCGGGCACTCTCCTTGGCACAGGTAGCCCCTGCCCACCTCTTCCCTTTGCCTGCTCTGTTCCAGCCTAGCCGTGGCCTTCCCCTTACCTCCAGCAGGCCATGCCCTCTCCTTCCTTTGCCTCACACATTTATTGAGCACCTACTGTGGCACAGGGTGGTGAAGAAGACAGACCCAAAATATAAACCCTGCCTGCGGTGGGGCTGGCATTTGGGGAGGATCATAAATAAGCCAGATGGGGCCGAGAATGGGGCCAAACATCCCAAGAGGCTGGCAATGGGGGTGGGGGGCCGTTACTCTACATTGGGGGTCCAGGGAAGGCTTCCTGGAGAAGGCGAAGTTGGAGCTGAGATCGGAAAGAGGATAGCAGGAAGGAGAGAGGGTTTCGGGCAGAGGGAACAGCAAGCACGAAAGCTCAGAGGCAGGAGCAGGGAGAAGCAGGGAGGAGGGGGCCAGCTGCAGGAAGTGGAGGGCTAGGGCTAGGGAGGAGGGAGGGTCAGTATCTGGGTACATTTTGATAGGACAGCTGGCAGGAGAGGGGGGAGCAATGAAATTGTAGCATTGATGTGGGGACAATGGCCACGGTAGCTGCTGAGGGCAGGGAGAGGGAAGAAGAGATGAGATGTGGGGGCATTTTTGGGACTTGGAGTTGTCCTGGGGGGTGCTGCAGGGACAGATGCAGGACATTGTGTGTCCTGCCATGGCCCACTGAATGGACTGGGGGAGAGTGTAAACTACACAATGTAAACCATTATCCATGGGGTGCAGCAGTGCTCCAAAATGTATTCACCAAAGGCAATGAATGTGCCTCAATGATGAAAGAGGCTGTTGATGTGGGAGGAGTGGGGGGGGTATATGGGCACCTCATGTATATTTTTTAATGTAACATTTTGTGTGATCTATGTATCTTTGAAAAATATATACAATCTAAAAATTTCCTTAAAAAAAAAAAAAAGACTCCCCCGGGGTCTCGGCCTCTCAGCTCAGAGTCACCTGCGGCTGCGTTTCATTTTCATCACAGCCTTTGTCAGGAACCGAAATGACCTCCTTTGCTAGCTGGCTGGGGGGTGCGTTGCCCGGCAAGGCCGGGGGGCCCCCCAACCGGCCGTGCTCCAGATGGCAGGGGCCCGGGTCTAGGTCACCAGCTGTGCCTGGTTCCCTCCACTTGTGCCTCTCGCACCCTGCGCCCGGGGCCTGGCACTGCACAGGGTTCAGGAGCCTCAGGTGGCCGGCTCTGCCCCACGGCTGTCCCCCACCCGGGCCCCTCTCGCCGGCGGAGGCCCACAGGTCAGCGGTGCCCCTGGAGCGACGGGCACTCCCCCCACCCAGCGCCAAGTGTGCACTGCGCATGCCCCGCCAAGGCCCGGAGCAGGCAGGAAGTGACACCGCCGCGGCCTCGGGGCTGCCAGCCCCGCCGCCACCCCCCCCCCCACGATCGCCACCCCCCCTGTGCCCCCGGGGAGCCTCCATCCGAGGGGCGCAGCTTGGGTCCCCGGAGCCTCGCCGGGGTCCCTCCGGGACCGCCCCCGTGCGGCCGCAGGGTGGCACCCGTGCGCGCCCCCCCTGGCCCTGCCCGGGGCGCAGGGGCTCCCCGAGCGCGCCCTGGGCGCAGCGGCGCGCTCCCGGGCGCGCGGGGCCCGTCCCCCGGCCCTGCGGGCCCGCAGCCCCGCGCAGGCCGCCGCACTCACCCCGCCAAGGCCGCGCTCGGGCTCCGCCTCCGCGCCGGGGCCCGGGCGCCACCATCGCCGCGCGCGGGGGGAGGCGCGGGGCGCGCGGGTCACCGTGACTAAGCAGAGCCGGGCGCCCGCCTGTCAGAATAAAAGTCCCCGCGGCCCGGGGCAGCGCCCGGAGGGGAGGGCGCGGGCGAGGGGCCTCCGGCCACCCCCGCACCCCCCGCTGGCCCCGCGATCGCCAAGGCGCGGCCCCCGCCACCGCGCCGCGCACGGGCGATCGAGGCCATCGGGAAAGCAGAAAGGGCCCGGCGCGCCCCTGCCTGCACCGGGGACCCCCCCCCCTTCTTCCCGGGGATCCCCCAGTCCCCGCGGCCGCGCTCACCTGGGCCCCGCGCCGCCTCCGGAGCGTGGTGCCACCCGCGCGCACGCGGCGCTTCCGGGGAGCCCGAGGGGGCCGGGGGCTCCTGTCTGGTGCAAGGCGCCCTCAGGGGACCCGGGGATGCCTCCGTGGTCGGCGGAGCCTGGGCTCCCGGGCGTCGCGGCCTGCGGGGTCCCGGCCGTCGAGGTGGGGGGGGGGCTGTGGGGACGGCCTCCGGACGCCTGGGAAGGAGGCGGGGAGAGAGGGTGGGGAGGGCGCGGCTGGGCCCGCGAGGGCTCCCCGCCCTTCCCGCCAGGTGCCCGGGCCGGGCTGGTGGAGACCTGTCCTTTCCGCGCCGTCCCCTCCATCCTCCCGGTTGGGTCGCCTCGGGGGCGGCGGAGCCATGACCCGCTCTTCTCTGAACTCCGCAGCGCGGAGGCCTCCTCGTTGTGGCGGCCACAGGATCTGGACGGAATTAGCTGCATAGTTGGTCTTTTTCATAGGTTTTAGTTACATTTTATTATGAGGCGCGTGGAACCAACTACTTAACGGTGACTCGGAAAAAAAAAAAGAGATTTCAGCAGACCAATAACGAGTAAAGACATGAACTCAATAATGACAAACTTCCCAGCGCAGAAAAGCACAGACCAGATGGTTTCACAGGGGAGTTTTTATCACGCATTCCAAAAAGTAACACCAATCCTGCCCTAAAGCTTCCCAAAAAACAGAAGGGGCGGGAACACTTCCTAACTCATTCTAGGAAGCCAACTTCACACTCTTACCAAATGCAGATAAAGATATCACAAGACTTGGAAGAATAAATATCGAGAAGATATCCCTCTTACCAAACTAATTTACAGATTCAAAGCAATACGAATTACAATCCCAACAGCTTTCTTTACAGAATTAGAAAAGGCAATTACCAAATTCATTTGGAAGGGAAAGTGCACCCGAATAGCCAAAAGCATTCTAAAAAAAGAATGTTTTTTTTAAGAAAAGCATTCATTCCAACCTGCCTGACCTTGAAACATATTACAAAGCTACAGTGGTCAAAACAGCATGGTACTGGCATAAAGACAGATACATGGATCAGTGGAGTAGAATTGAGAATCCAGAAATAAACTCTCTCGCTTACACAGTCAACTGGTTTTTGACAAACCTGCCAAGTCTGTGTTAACAGGACAAAACAGTCTCTTCCACAAATGGTACTGGGAGAACTGGATATCCATAACCAAAAGAATGAAAGAGGACCCCTGTCTCTCTCTCTCTTTTTTTTTTAAGATTTATTTATGTTCCTTTATTTCTCTCCCCTTCCCCTCCCCCACCCTGGTTGTCTGTTCTCTGTGTCTATTCGCTGCGTCTTCTTTGTCCGCTTCTGTTGTTGTCAGCGGCACGGGAATCTGTGTTTCTTGTCGTTGTGTCATCTTGCTGCGTCAGCTCTCTGTGTGTGCGGCGCCATTCCTGGGCAGGCTGCACTTTCTTTCGCGCTGGGCGGCTCTCCTTACGGGGCGCACTCCTTGCGCGTGGAGCTCCCCTATGCGGGGGACACCCCTGCGTGGCAGGGCACTCCTTGTGCGCATCAGCACTGCGCATGGGCCAGCTCCACACGGGTCAAGGAGGCCTGGGGTTTGAACCGTGGACCTCCCATGTGGTAGACAGATGCCCTAACCACTGGGCCAAGTCCACGTCCCCCTATATTGTTTTATTTTTTTTAGGAGGCACTGGGAACTGAACCCGGGACCTCCCATGTGGGTGCAGGCTCTAACCGCTTGAGTCGCATCTGCTCCCCCTGCACCCCTTCTTGATAAAAAACAAATAAACAATAACAACAACAACAAAACTTAGAAAACTAGGAATAGAAGGAAATTTCCTCCATCTGATACAGGGCATACATGAAAAGGCCACGGTTACCATCCAATGGTGAAAGACAGAAGCTTTCCCCCTAAGATCTGGAACCAGACAAGGATGCCCACTGTCACCACTGTTATTCAACATTGTGCTGGAAGTTCTAGCCAGAGCAATTAGGCAAGAAAAAGAAATAAAAGGCACCCGAATTGGAAAGAAAGAAGTAAAGTTTTCCTGATTTGCAGATGCCGTGATCCTATATTTAGAAAATCCTGAAAACCGCACAGCAAAGCTATTAGATCTATAATAAACAAATTCAGCAAAGGGCTGAACGGTACCCATCAACATACAAAATTCAGTAGTGTTTCTATATATTAGTAATGAACAATCCGAAGAGGGTATCACAAAGTCAATTTACAAGAGCAACTAAAAGAATCAAATATCTAGGAATAAATTTAACCCAAGCTGTAAAGGACTTATACATGGAAAACTACAAAACATTGCTAAAAGAAATCAAAGAAGACCTAGATAAGTGAAAGGATATTCAGTATTCATGGGTTGTCAATTCTACCCAAAAGGATTTACAGATTCAGTGTAATCCCCATCTCAATGCCAACTGCTTTCCTTGTAGAAATGGAAAAGCCAATCATCAAATTTATATGGAAGGGAGCAGAGGTGGTGCAAGTGGTTGAGTGCCTGCCTCTCACACGGGAGGTCTCCGGTTGGGTTCCCGGTGCCTCCTGAAGAAAAACAAAAACAAACAACCAGCAAGACAAAACAAAAACCCAACTCAGGGAAGCCAATGTGGCTCAGTGGTTGAGCACCAGCCCCCCACATATGAAGTCCTGGCTTCAGTTCCCAGCCCTGGTACCTGAGAATTTGAAGGATGCATACTTCCCAATTTTAAAACACATTCCAAAGCTACAGTAGTCAAAACAGCATGGTACTGGCGCAAGGACAGACATATAGACCAATGGGACAGGACTGAGAGCAGAAATAAACCATCCATGGCCAAATGATTTTTTTTTGAGAGACCCATTTAATGTGGACCCTCGGGGTTTAGGTGGAAAAAGAGTGCCCAGGAGTTGGGCAGGCGGGCAAGGTGGGTGGATTGCCGGTCCACACCTGGCCCCAGGAGGGGTTGGCAGGTGGTGGAGGCTGGCCCAGGTACTGCCAGAGGATGGCTCGGGCAGGTACACCCGCCAGGGGAGCATCAGGCCAGCCCCGAAGAAGGTCTCTAAGCCAGGTGGCGAGTGGATGGCCAACTGTTTAAAAAAAAAAGAAAAGATTTAGGGGAAGCGGACTTGGCCCAGTGGTTAGGGCGTCCGTCTACCACATGGAAGGTCCGCGGTTCAAACCCCGGGCCTCCTGACCCGTGTGCAGCTGGCCCATGCGCAGTGCTGATGTGCACAAGGAGTGCCCTGCCACACAGGGGTGTCCCCCGCGTAGGGGAGCCCCACGCGCAAGGAGTGCACCCCGTAAGGAGAACTGCCCAGCACGAAAGAAAGCGCAGCCTGCCCAGGAATGGCGCCGCCCACACGGAGAGCTGACACAGCAAGATGACACAACAAAGAGAGACACAGGTTCCCGTGCCACTGACAACAACACCAGAAGCAGACAAAGAAGACGACGCAACAAATGGACACAGAGAACAGACAACTGGGGTGGGGGGAAAGGGGAGTGAAATAAATAAAATAAATACAGCTTTAAAAAACAAATAAATAAAAAAAGATGTATTTTATTTATTTCTCTCCCCTTCCCCCCCTCTCCCCCCGTGTTGTCTGCTCTCTGTGTTCACTTGCTGTGTGTTCTTCTGTGTCCGCTTATACCATCAGTGGCACCAGGAAACTGCGTCTCTTTTTTGTTGTTATGTCGTCTTGCTGCGTCAGCTCTCTGTGTGTTCGGCTGCGCTTTCTTCATGCAGGGCGGCTCTCCTTACGGGGCGCACTCCCTGCGCGTGGGGCTCCCCTATGCGGGGGCACCCCTGCGTGGCAGGGCACTCCTTGCGCGCATCAGCACTGCACATGGGCCAGCTGCACACGGGTCAGGAGGCCCCGGGTATCGAACCCTGGACCCTCCATATGGTAGGCAGATGCTCTATCAGTTGAGCCACGTCTGCCTCCCGGTCAGCTGGTTTTTGACAAGGGTGCCAAGTTCACTCAACGGGGAAAGAACAGTCTCTTCAACAAATGGTGCTGGGAAAACTGGATGTGCACATGTGAAAAAATGAAGGTGGACCCCTACCTCACACCCTATACAAAAATTAACTCAAAACAGATCAAAGACCTAAATATAAGACCCAACACTATAAAAACTCCCAGAAGAAAACATAGGGAAGCATCTTCAGGACCTGGTGTCAGGCAAGGGTTTGTTAAGACTTTACACCAAAAACATGAGTCACAAAACATAAATTGGACCTCACCTAAATGAAAAACGGTTGTGCATAAAAGGACATGATCTAGAATGTGAAAAGACAGCCTACAAAACGGGAGAAAATAGCCGGAAACCACATATCCCATAAGGGTTTAATATCCAGAATATATAAAGAACTTTTACTACTCAACAACAAAAGAGACAAAAACAAAACAAAACAACCCCCCCCCGACATATAAAATAAATGGTCCAATATACAGGGGAGCAAGAGTTGGTCGGTGGTTGAGCACCTGCTTCCCACATATGAGGTACTGGGTTCAAGGGTACCTCCTAAAAAATTATATATATATATATATATATACACACACACACACACACACACACAAATGGCCAGTAAGCACATGAAGAGATGTTCAACACTAGTCATTAGGAAAATGAAAATCAAAACCACAATGCGCAACCATTGCACACCAACTACAATGGCTATTATTAGAAAAAAGGAAAAGTAAAACTGTTGGTGAGGGTACGGAGAGAAAGGAGCCCTTGTGCATTGTTGGCAGTGGGAGAGGAAAAGGGTGCAGCTGTTGTGGAAAACAGTTTGGCCGTTCCTCAGAAAATTAAGTACAGAATTACCGTATGACCTGGAAATTCCACTTCCAGGTTTATACCAAAAAAAAATTAAAGCAGGGAGTCAAACAGGTATTTGTACTCTGATGTTCAGAGCAGCGTTATTTGCAATTGCCAGAAGATGGAAGCTACCCAAGCATCTGTCAACCAATGAATACATAAACAAAATGGTGTATGTACGCACCATGGAATATTATGCAGCATAAAAATAAATGAAGTCCTGATACTCTGGACGTGGATGAAGTCAGAAGACATGTTGAGTACAATAAGCCAGACACAAAAGGACAAATAGTGTACGATCTTGCTGATATGAAATAATTAGGATAAGCAAATTCGTACAGTCAGAAACTGGAATACAGGTTTCCAGGAGCCAGGTTGGAAGTGAGGAAAGGAGAGTTAATGCTTTGTTGGTACAAAGATTCTGTCTGGACTGGTGGAGAAGTTTTGGCAACGGCAGGTGGTGATGGGAGCATGACATTATGAATTGTAACTGACACCCCTGGATTAAATATTTGTGTGTGGTTGGAAGGGCAAATGTGGGGCTGTGTTTTTACGTCACTAAAATAAAAGATTTTTGCAAAGGATCACACAACTGTACAACACAGCCAGTGAACCCCAGTGTAAACTATGGACTACAGTTCATAGTATAATTATAACCAAGTTCTCTTATTGGTTGTTGCAAAGACACTGCAGTAATGCAAAGTGTTGATAACAGGGAAAGCTGTGTGTGGTGATATACGGGAACACTCTGTTTTCTGCATGATTTTTCTGTAAACCTACAACTTGTCTAATTAAAAAAAAAGGGGGGGGGAACGGACTTGGTCCAGTGGTTAGGGCGTCCGTCTACCACATGAGAGGTCTGCGGTTCAAACCCAGGGCCTCCTTGACCCGTGTGGAGCTGGCCCATGCGCAGCGCTGATGCACGCAAGGAGTGCCATGCCACGCAGGGGTGTCCCCCACGTAGAGGAGCCCCATGCGTAAGGAGTGTACCCCGTAAGGAGAGCCGCCCAGCGCGAAAGAAAGTGCAGCCTGCCCAGGAATGGTGCCGCACACACGGAGAGCAGACACAAGATGACGCAACAAAAAGAAACACAGATTCCCTTGCCGCTGACAACAACAGAAGTGGACAAAGAAGATGCAGCAAATAGACAACAGAGAAAAAGACAACCGGGGTGGAGGGGTGAAGGGGAGAAAAATAAATAAATAAATCTTAAAAAAAAAAAAGGCGCATGGGGGAAAGCAGAAGGGGCTTAGCAGATTGGGCTCCTGTCTACCATGGGTCCCTTCCCAGATTCTCCTCGTGAAGGCAAGGTGGCCCGTGCCTGCGGAGAGCTGGGGCAGCCAGATGACGTAACAAAGGGAGACAAGCAGACACAGAACACATGGTGAATGGACCCAGAGAGCAGAGAGCCAGCAAGTCACGAGAGGGGAGGGGATAGATAAATAAAATAAATCTTAAAAAAAAAAGGTGCGTGGAGCTCGCCTGCGGGAATTTGAACCCAGGCTCTACCGCTCGTGGCCCTGTCCGTAACCGTGAATCAGCAACCTCCTTGCTAACTTACAGTGGCACCCAATAGATAAGATTATCCTTTATCTCGCAAGGGGTAGTGCTTTGCCATTTATGCCATACAGTTAACTCTCTGTCTCTTTTTAAGGCGGTCCGTCTAAATTAAAGCTAAAAGGGAGTGAAATTTGGGGAATGCTAGACTGAAGGAAAGTTGCTCTAAGAAAGGATTCCGGGGTGAATTTGGAGGATCTGACCTTCAGGCTCAGGGTTTGAGGTTGAACTGGCTCCCGGGTCGGGCTGGGTTCCTCCCCAGTGCGGCGGTGAAGCTGCAGTTCCAGACGTCTCCAGGAGGGGGCGCAGACCCGGGAGTACGCATGTCTCGCGATATCAGCCCCAGTGCGTCCTGTGATATCCCTCGATGGGACTTGGAGGGGTTTGTCCAAAACACATTCGCCCACGTGCACGGGGATGTGGCTTGCAGCTCCCAAGGATGGGACTCAACCCTCCAGGTCCCGCGGGAGGGGCCTGGGTTAGTAAGTGGTGGCACATCGGTGCTGTGGAATAGTATGCAGCCAGGTAAAAGAGCGTGAATGTCTGGTTCAATTTTTTAAAGACTTTTAAATGGCTGGAGGGAAGTGGACTTGGCCCAATGGTTAGGGCGTCTGCCTATCATGTGGGAGGGCTGCGGTTCAAACCCCGGGTCCTCCTTGACCCGTGTGCAGCTGGCCCATGCGCAGTGCTGATGCGCGCAAGGAGTGCCGTGCCACGCAGGGGTGTCCCCCACGTAGGGGAGCCCCACGTGCAAGGAGTGCGCCCTGTAAGGAGAGCCGCCCAGCATGAAAGAAAGCACAGCCTGCCCAGGAACGGTGCCACACACACGGAGAGCTGACACAGCAAGGTGACGCAACAAAAAGAAACAGATTCCCGGTGCCGCTGATAAGGATAGAAGCAGTCACAGAAGGACACACAGTGAATGGACGGGGAGAGCAGACAGGTGGGGGGCAGGGTGAGAAATAAATAAATCTTAAAAAACAAAACAAAACACCAAATGGCTGGATAGATCAAAAGCTGTGCGTGGCAACGCTTTCCAAGACATTCTCTGGAACGGACAAAGCAAGAAGCAGAGCTAAAGCTGCGTAGCAAGACAGGGGAGAGTGCTTCCATTCTGGTTCAGTCAGCCACAAAATAATTCTGGAAGGTTCCTGGGAATCTGAACAGTGAACACGGAAGAGTAGGGTAACCGGGTGTGTTTTTGAATTTGGAAAAAAAATGTGAGTAAGTCGTCGCTGGTTTCCCAGCGGGGGTCAGCGACGCTCAGACGCCGTCCCCGCAGCCGCCTGCAGTCCCGCGGCCTCCCGGCAGGTGGCGCGCCGCAGCCCGAGCCCCACGCCCCGCGGCTCTGGGCTGGAGACCGTGTGTCGCGACGCGCGGGGGCCCGGGGCCAGCGCCAACGGGGCCTGGTAGCGCCCCGGGGCCGGGAAGGCAGACCCCCCCCCCCGGGGGCGGGGGTGGGTGGGTGTCAGCCTGGCCTCGGCAGGCCCCTCCGGAGCGAGGCTGAGAGCCTCTGGGCTGGAATCCTTGCCAACACACTGGGGTATGCTAGGAGCGTCAGTTTCCTCCTCTGTCAAATGCCGGAGACCCGAACTTACCTGGCCAGGTTGCAGTTAGGGTGAGTAAAATCACATGGGTGTTCTGAGCCCAGGCTAACTGGGGTCCCTCTCCAGGCATTATAGAATCACGATTCCTTTTTATTTATTTTAGATTTATTTTGCTTTATTTATCCCCACCCCCCTTGTTTTGCTCTCCTTGTCTGCTCTCCCCGGGAGCGCGGGCCAGCTTTTGCCTTCACCAGGAGGCTCCAGGAATCGAACCCAGGGCCTCCCATATGGTAGACGGGAGCCCAGCCGCTTGAGCCACATCTGCTTCCCTATTACTTTTTAAATTATATTTTAATGTTTTAAATGAAGGGTCTGCCAAGGCCTTCAAGGAATTCTGCAGTCGGACAGGAGTTGGCTGAGTCTCCCAGAGTCAAATTTGGGGGCTCCCTGTGCCCTGGCTTCCTCCCCTCTAATCTGGGTAGCCATCCCTTGATGCCTGGCTCGGTCTCCCTCCCACACCCGATTCCTCGAGAATTCGGTCTGCTGCCTCCAAAATCTATCCAGTATCCCCTCGGTGGGTTTGCTGGTTCTTCCCTCATCCCCACCCCCCACCCCTAGCCCCCCGCACAATTTCACCTCCCTGGACTCATCTCCCCTGCACCTTCACTCCCTCCCCAGTCCCACGGAACACCTGGGCACGTTCCAGCCTCAGGGCCTTCGCATCTGCTGTTCCCTCCAGCTGAAATGCTCTTCCTGTAGGTGTTCCGGGGACAATGAGTTCTCAGGTCACAGGTCATCGCCCCTGGCACTGTCTCCATCCTTCCTTCACTCCCTGGTTTTCTAGGTCCCCCTAAGGGAACACCTGTTCCGCGAGGGAAGGAACTTTAGTTTGTTGTGTTCACTGCTTGGCCCCACTCGGGGCTTGGCACATCGTAGGCGCCCAATAAATGGAGTTTCAGCTAAGATGGAGGCGAAGAAGGACAACCACCACACCATGGAGCCTAGAGTGATTACAACTGAAAATGGGAGGATTGCATCCAGCATCCAGGTGGAATCTGAGCCTCCTCTTGACATAAAGGTGCAATGGACACAACCAATCCAGTGTCCACATAGAAGAGGTGGCATTGGATTGGGAAAAGTGGACATAATGGACAAAGGGTATGGGGAAAGGCAGGAAGAGATGAGAGGTGGAGGCGTCTTCGGGACATGGAGCTGCCCTGGATGGTGCTTCAGAGGTAATCACCGGACATTGTAAATCCTCACAGGGCCCACTTGATGGAATAGAGGAGAGTATGGGCCATGATGTGAACCAATGTATATGAGGTGCAGAGGTGCCCAAAGATGTACTTACCAAATCCAATGGATGTGTCATGATGATGGGAACGAGTGTTGTTGGGGGGGGGGGAGAGGGGGGGTGGGGGGGTGGGGTTGAATGGGACCTCACATATATATTTTTAATGTAATATTATTACAAAGTCAATAAAAAATAAAAAAATTAAAAAAAAAAAATAAATGGAGTTTATCGTCAATAAATAAATGTCCCGTTGTCGCCATCTTCCGTCGCGTTTCCTTTGAAGGGTGGCGCGAAGGGCGTCAGTCTGCGGCAGAGGCGGGTTCAAGGGTCCGGGCGGCTGTGGGTGCGCAGGGCCCGCCCGCCGAGCCGCTGGTGTCCAGCCCGTCCCGTTGGCGCGACGAGGGCTCGGAGCGGCTGAAGCTGCCCGTGTCCAGACCCGGGGGCAGCCACCTGCGCAGGCCGCCCGAGGCCCCGGCCTCGCTTCCCCGCCGCCGCTGGGGTCCACTGGGACCGCGGGCGCAGGGCCGGCGGCCGCAGCAGAGCAGGCGCAGCAGCGCGTGGCGCAGGTCGCGGTGCGTGAGCGTGTAGATGATGGGGTTGAGAAGCGAGTTGGCCATGGCCAGGCCCAGGAAGGGGTCGGCCTGCAGGAGCACGGGGCAGGCGCGCGCCGGGCACGCCACGTCGAGCAGCAGCAGCAGGAAGAGAGGGCCCCAGCAGAGCACGAAGGCCAGGAGCACGACGCTGAGCGTGCGCAGCAGGGCCAGGGAGCGCGGGGTGCGGCGCGCCCGGGCCGCCGGGGCGCCCCCGGGGCGCGCCCGCAGGCGCCTGGCGTTGGCGCGCACCTGGCAGTAGATGCGCGCGTAGAGCGCGCAGATGGCTGCCAGGATCCCCAGGAAGACGAGCACGCAGAAGAGCACGTAGGCCTTGGCGTAGAGCGGCAGCACGGTGGAGCAGGCGTCCAGGCGGCCCAGGCAGTTCCAGCCGAGCGCGGGCAGCAGCCCGAGCAGCAGCGACGCGCCCCAGGCGGCGGCCGCCAGCGCCAGCGTGCGTCCCCGACGGGCGGCGGGCGCGGGCCCCCGGCGCGCCATGGTCAGGCGGCGCTCCAGCGCGATGGCCAGCAGGCTCAGCAGCGACGCGGCCAGCGCCACGAAGACGCCGCCCTCGCGCGCGAACCACAGCGCCGGCGACAGGCGCAGCGTCAGCGGCCCCGACAGCAGGATGTTGGCGGCGTAGGCGGCGCCCGCCAGCAGGTCCGACAGCGTCAGGCTCCCCAGGAGCAGGAACATGGGCGCGTGGAAGCGCGCGTGGCGCCCGAGCGCGGCCAGCACCGCCAGGTTCTCCAGCACGATGAGCGCGCACACGGCCAGGCACACGGCGGCGTCGGCGCGCAGCCCCGCGCCCGGCTGGTAGCGCGCCCCGCGCAGCTTGCCCGTGTAGTTGTAGTGCAGCGCGATCACCTCGCTCACCGGCGCCGGCCGCAGCAGCCCCGGCTCCATGGGCTGCCTCCCCCCCCCGAGGCTGCGGAGAGGCCGGGGGCTGGCGTCAGGGCAGGTGGACAGACACACAAACACGCACGACTGAGACCCCCCCAAAAAAGGGGCCACGATGGAACGCGTTAGAGCAGCACCAACACGGCTGCTTCCTAAATGGGATTGTGGCTCGAAAGGGGGTCGCCCATCGGTGCAAAGGAAGCTGGAGAATAATCGAGGGCCTGAAAAACAGCCAGAGGGAAGGGGGATGGCAGTGAATGGCACAAGCACGAGCGTTCTTCCTCTAACGGCAACCAAAAGGTGGGGAGAAAATGGGAAAAATACAATGAATGTAACTTACGGACTGTAGCTCACAGCAATATTGTAATATCCATGCAGCAAGGTCAAAGACGGCGCTCTATCAACGCCGAGGTTAATAATGGGGAGTAGGGATTTTTTTTTCTTTTGGACTAAGGAAAATTCAAAGGTTTGCTGGGGCGAGGACTGCACAGGTCCTGATGAAAGCGAGAGCCACTGAGTGTGCACTTTGGATACAATGTACCAGGCGTGGGTCTGTGTGTAACAGTAAGCTGTGTGGGGGAAGATGGCCAGCAGTTAACAGGACAATGTGAGAGTGTGACAAACGGACAACACTAATACAAGGTGTTAATAATAGGGGGTGGTGGACAAAATACACCAAGTGTACACTCTGGACAAGTGTTAGTGGTCCTAGTCTGGCCATGCTTTCATAATCTCCAGCAAGTGTTCCACGACAATGTAAGGGGTTGGTGGAGGGGCGGTGTGTGGGAATGCCGCACATTTTGTGTGATTTGTAATACAAATTTTTTTTTAAAATTTTCTTTTCAAGGGCCACAGTGAATTCACAGCTAAGCCCTAAACTGGGATTTCCAGAGCCATATTCTGTCGTAAACACAGACACCCAGCCACACACAGACAGGGGCACACAAAACAGTGAACACACACACACAGAGACCTGGGCAAAAATACACAGTCACACTCCAGCAGGGGAGCTGGCAGATGCATTCAGGCAGGGGCAGGGCGACAGGGCAGGGACACACAGGGACCCTCACTCAGCCACACCATCGCACGGGCCACCATTTCACAGCTTCCACCCACATCGCGTCACCCAGCCGGCCCTCTAAGCCCCACACTCTGCCAGCGTCCTCGCTGTACATGGGTGGTGGTTTGTTTTTTTTTTTGTTCCGGCCAAAACCCCTTCCTCCAGGCCGGAACCACATGAGAACGCTGGCCCCACTCACCCATTTTACAGACGTGGAGCCCAAGGCCAGCAGCCCAGGACGTGCTGCCGGCCCACGTTCATGAAAGTATAAAAACAACCTCCCACCTTTCATCCCCTAGACGCCTACAGGTGAGGCACCTGAGGCCCCCAAACGGGACTGGGCAGGCCCCCAGGTGTTCGGGCTCCCCAGCAAACACAGCCCCGCAGACACGGTCACTGGCCAGTGTCACTTAAGAGATGTGAACACCAAGGCCTGGTGAGGGGAAGGGGATTATGTGCACCTGCAGGGGCAGATGCGTCCCAAACGGAGTCCGCCGCCCCCCTGCCAACCCCGCGTGAAGACACACGAGCCACCACGGGCCACGGTCGCTCCCCTTGGGGACACCTGCACAGGGGCGCACAGCCTTCCCACCGCGCCCGCGCGCCCGGGCAGGTTCCAAACAGCGCAAGCTGCAGGGGTGCAGCGGGAGGGGGCCAGGCCGAGGGATTTTCTAGGGGACCCCCGCCCCCCCTCCCTGTCCCCCAGCGCCCAGTCCGGCTTCTCCCTCCCTGGAGGGATCCGGGAAGCCCCGGTCAGGAGCGCTGCGCCCTGCCCCAACCGGGAATAGCCAGAGGACCCCCCCCCCACTCCCCGGGCCCGGCCGCGTCCCGCGCCCCCCGGGGTCCCGCGCCGCGCCCTTACCCGAGCGCCCAGGCCGTGCGCCCCCGCAGCCGCGTGCAGCGCTGCCCCGAGCCGAGTGAGCGGCCGCGGCGCGGGAGGCGGGGCCGGAGCGGGCGGGCGCGGGGCGGGCCGGCGGAGGGGAGGGCCGGGCGGTCCCCCAGCAGCGGGCCCCCTCCCCTCGGGGCCCGGGCACCCAGCCCGTGGCTGCCAGCCGGTGCCACCCGCCGCGGCACCGGAGCGCGCCCCGGCGGCGACTGGCACGGGCGAGCCCCGTGGGCTCCCCGCTCCCCGGCCTGGGCTGCCCTCCCAGGGACTCTCCGTCGCGGGGCGCTGACAGGGGCACCCGGGGACGCGGGAGCCGGGGCGGGGTGGGTGTCGTTCTTCAGCGACCTGGCTGCTTCCCTCCCAGCCGAGGGGTCCCGAGTAGCCTGCGCCCCTGGGCACCGGCTCTCTGCCCGCCTCCCGCTGCCCTGCAGGGACACCCCGTCGGGGCAGGGACCCGGGCAGCGCCGGTGAGGAGGGGTCTTCAGCAGGGGAGGCCTTAGCCTGACCCCCACCCCCACCCCATCCTGGCGCGGAGGGTCCCAGCCGCCCCCCGGGCGACTGGGCGCAGGCCCCTTCCTGTTTCCGGCACCCACCCTCGGCCTGCGGCCACTGGGGGAGGGGAGAGCGGCGGGAACGCCCCCTCTCTGGAGATAAGGAGGGGTCTGGCTTGTCAGCCCCTCTGGCGCGCCGGGCCCCCCTCACCCCAGCTCTCCCAGCCCTGTGGCTCTGTCCCCACCCGGCTGGGATTGGGCACAAAAGGGAAAACAGTCGGTGGCCAATAAGTGTCGGCTGAGTGAATGAACTCGCGCCTCGCTCCTTTCCTCCGCCTCTTGCAGTCTCTCCCTCTCCCTGTCTGTCGCTGCCTGCGTCGCCCTCCCACGCCTCTCCCAGGCCGCCTCCCCCAATGGGCCAGGCCTCCCTGGCCCCGCACACCCCGCCCTCCAGGTCCCAGGGGCCCTCTTAGGGCGCCCGGCTCGCCCCCACCCTCAGACCAGCCGGCGCGACCCGGCAGGGAGCATCTTGGGGACCTCTCCTAGGACAGTGTGGCCTTCGGCTCCAGCGCTCCAGGCCCTGGGGGGCGGCGAGTGGGGCTCTGTGGATCCCGGAACGCGGGGAGGCGAGGCCTGGTACACAGCAGGCGCTCTATAAATGGCCTCCCCTTGCGAAGGGGAAGCTGCGCCCCAGAGCAGGGAGGCGGCCGCTTCACACCTCCCCAGCGGGACTCTCACCTCCCTCCGGTTCTGCTGGGTCGGCGCCTGCGGTTGCCACTTTGGGACCCAGCTCTGCCTCGTTCCCACGGCTGGGGGCCTCCCCGGGGACCCTGGCTGCGCAGTCGCCCAAAGGTCAAGGCCGGCGGGCGCCTCCCAGCTTCCTACCGCCTCGCCACCTCCCTCAGCCCCGGCTCCTGAGCCTCCCCTGCTCCAGCCCCCTCCATCCCACCCAGCCTGGGGCTGAGCCCCGGCCTCGCAGACTTTTTGTTCACATTGCCACCGTGTTGCACTGTCACAGAGCAGGTGGCACTGCCCGCATGCCCTCCTTCCAGTATTGATTCATCGGGCCCTAGGGCATCCCCCAGGGCCTCAGCCCCAAGGAGGCCCTGCCATCGGCCCGGAAGGCAAGGAAGGGCGAAGAGAGGAGCACCTGGGGCCAGGGCCTGGGTTCAAATCCTGCTCAACCACCTGGTGCTGGGAAAGCGATGCCTCATCTCCGAAGGCCGACACTGGGAATGAAAGGGGCAGTGGGGACCCGGCCGGCCTGGCACACAGAGAGCTGGGTAAGAGTTAGCGGTGAGGAACAAAAAAATAAAATAAGAAAAAAGAGAGAAGCGGACTTGGCCCAGTGGTTAGGGCGTCCGTCTACCGCATGGGAGATCCGGGGTTCAAACCCCAGGCTTCCTTGACCCGTGTGGAGCTGGCCCACGTGCTGTGCTGATGAGCACCAGGAGTGCTCTGCCACGCAGTGGTGTCCCCCGCGTAGGGGAGCCCCACGTTCAAGGAATGCACCCCGTAAGGAGAGCCGCCCAGCGCGAAAGAAAGTGCAGCCTGCCCAGGAATGGCGCCGCACACACGGAGAGCTGACACAACAAGATGACGCAACAAAGAGAAACAGATTCCCAGTGCCGCTGATAAGGATAGAAGCGGTCACAGAAGAACACGCAGCGAATGGACACAGAGAGCGGACAACTTGGGGTGGGGGGAGAAATAAATAAAAATATATCTTAAAAAAATAAAATAAGAAAAAAGGACAACAATTAAGAGTCAGTAGATACAAGAGTCAGTGGGGGGGTATATGGGAACCTCATATTTTTTTAATGTAACATAAAAAAAAAAGACAAAAAATAAATAAATGGGGAAGAAAAAAAGAGTCAGTGGTGGGTACCCCTGAACCCCTGTGGAGGAATTGTGATGAGAAATAACAAACAACATAAGAGTTGAAAATAAGAAAAAAGGAGCAAAAATTAAAATCCGGTAGCTACGAGAGTTGGTGGCGGGGACCCCTAAGCCCCAGCGGGGAAGCTGTGGGGCCCTGCCCCGGCCCGCCCGGCCCCAGCCCTCCAGGTGAACTTGGCCCCGTGGCAGGCCAAGGCCGCCCGCCCGCCCACTGCGTGCCCGGACGGCTCCCTCGCCCGGCCAGTTCTGTCGCCAACAGCCCCCAACGCGGGGGCCGCCCCGCCCGGCCCGCGCCCACTGTCACGGAGGCCCGATGTGCGCCTCTAGAAGGCTAAATACCTGCCCGGCCCCCCCTGGAATGCCGGCCCCCGCCCCAGAGGGTCGGGGGGCTCTGCAGGAGTCACCCCCTTCCCCGACACCCCTCCTGAGGCCTGACCGTGAGCTGACAAGTTCCCCGCAGGTGCACACCGGCTTTGGGGTTCTCAGCCTGGGGGCCCACGGGGGCTTATTGGTCCTGCTCGGTGACATTTTCACCCTCAAAAAATCCCTCCCAACGGTGCCAAAACCGCAGGCTCTGATCCGTCAATATGTGTCTCACCAGGATTCAGAAGAGCCCTACCCGTCTGCTCAGGTTGAACAAATAAATGTGTACCTTGTAGATTGCAGATCTCTCCGTGCCGGAGAAGGACGTGAGAAATAAGCAAAGCTTGTTTATTGCATCGTTACTATTATTTGAATAATGAAAAGGCTCTAAGAATGATTGAAGCGATACATGCACAACTATTTTATTTCCCTCCCCCTGCCCTGCTGTTTTTCCTGTCTGCGTCCGTTCACCGTGGGATCTTCTGTGTCTGTTTCTCTTTTTGTCTTCTCTTCTCGTTTCTCTCCTCGAAGATGCACCGGGATTCGAGCCTGGGGACCTCCGATGGGGAGAGAGGTTCCCTGTCACTTGTGCCACCTCAGTTCCTGGTTTCTGTTGCGTCTCACCTTGATTTCCCCCTTCGTCTTGCTTTTTGGTTGCATCGTCATCTTGCCGCGTGGCTCGCCACGTGGGCACGCTTTCACCAGGAGGCCTCGGGGATCGGACCCGGGTCCTCCCATATGGTAGACGCAGGCCCGATCCCTTGGGCCACATCCACTTCCCCACAACTGCATTACTACGCCAAATACCATCGATTATACACGTTGGATGAATTGTGTGCCTTGTTATTATGTACCAATAAAATTGATTTCTTTAAAAAAAGTGCCAGAGCTGCAGACATAGGAATATCTACGATGCATTGTTAAGTAAGAGTAATTTATAGTTGATTAGTTATCATTTAATCAAGTGTATAGCATGATTCTCCTACAATAAAGGCAAACAAAATACATACCCCCCAAAAAAAGAAATAAGCAAAGAGGACTACTAGAATGAAATTTGGCCCATGCGCAGTGCTGATGCGCGCAAGGAGTGCCCTGCCACGCAGGGGTGTCCCCCGCGTAGGGGAGCCCCACGCGCAAGGAGTGCACCCCATAAGGAGAGCCACCCAGCGCGAAAGAAAGTGCAGCCTGCCCAGGAATGTCACTGCACACACGGAGAGCTGACACAACAAGATGACACACTAAAAAGAAACACAGATTCCCGGTGCCGCTGATAAGGATAGAAGCAGTGACAGAGGAACACACAGCGAATGGACAGAGAGAGCAGACAACTGCCGGGGTGGGAGGAGAGGGAGAGAAATAAATAAAAAATAAATCTTAAAAAAAAAAAGAATGAAGCTTACTGTGCTGGATTGAGGTTACCAGTCTGAAGTCATGTTTATTTTATTATATTATATATATACACACACACACACAGAGATAGATACAAAATAAATAGAGACTTCTGTCTGCACATGGGTTTGTCTGTGCACACATTTCCTGCCTCTGTCTGCCAAGGGCCCAGACGTGGTGACCTCCCAGGAGCAAAGAGCACCATCAGCTCGCAGATCTTGGTTTCTCAATAACATTCTCCAGTAAGAGGAAGCAGGATCTTTGGGAGAAATGGGCGGTTCTAGGGCTGGGAGAGGGAGAACAGCAAGATGAGCTGGGAACCCCAAGATGCTCAACATCTGGGAAATGCAAAGTGAAACCACACCGAGATACCACTTCACACCTACTCGGACGGTGTATTAGTCAGCCCAAGGAGTGCTGATGCAAAATACCAGAAACGGGTTGGTTTTTTATTAAGGTATTTATTTGGGGTAGGAGCTTACAGATACCAGGCCTTAAAGCATAACTCACTTCCCTCCCCAAAGTCTATTTGGAGCAAGATGCTGCCGAGGGTCTGCGAGGGTTCAGGCTTCCTGGGCTCCTCTGGGCTCAGCTCCTCTGTTTGCTCCACAAGGCCAGCTGTAGACCATGAGGCTCTCTAGGCTTTGCCTCTCTCCACAAGGGCAGCTGTAGACCATCAGGCGAACGGCTCTGTTTCTCTCCCTGGGGCTCCAGCTTAAGTCTTCAGCATCAAACTCCAACATCAAAACTCCAACATCAGAAACCCTCAACTCTGTCCTTTGCCATGCCTTTTATCTGGGAGTCCCCACCCACCAAGGCATGAGAACTCAACGCCCTAATGACGTGGCCCAATCAAAGCCCTAATCGTAACTCAATCATGCCAGCTACAGACCAGATTACAAACATAACCCAATATCTATTTGGAATTCATAACCATATAAAACTGCTACCGATGGCTACTGCAGAAAGAGAGAGAGAGAAAGTAAAAGAAAAAGAGAGAAAGAAAGAAAGAAAGAAAGAAAGAAAGAAAGAAAGAAAGAAAGAAAGAAAGAAAGAAAGAAAGAAAGGAGGGAGGAGGGAAGGAAGGAAAAGAAAGAAGGAGAAAGAAAAGAAAGGAAGGAAGGAAGGAAGAAGGAGAAAGAAAAGAAAGGAAGGAAGGAAGGAAGAAAAAGAAAGAAAGAAAGAAAGAAAGAAAGAAAGAAAGAAAGAAAGAAAGAAAGAAAGAAAGAAAGAAAGAAAGAAAGAAAGAAAGAAAGAAAGAAAGAAAGAAAGAAAGAAAGAAAGAAAGAAAGAAAGAAAGAAAGAAAGAACAGAACAAGTACTGGTGAGGATACAGACAAACTGGAACCCTCCCACGCTGCTGGTGGGAATGTGAAATGGCGCAGCTACTGTGGACATCAGCTTGGCCGTGCCTCAGGAAGCTGAATGAATATAGAAAGACCAGAGGACCTGGCCATCCCACTTTTTGGTGCATACTCAGAAGAATTGAAAGCAGGGATTCGAACAGATGTTTGTTGGCCCATGTTCATAGTTTGAGCTTATTTATGAATTTCAAAAAGAGAGATGATGGGGAAGCGGATCTGGCTCAACGGATAGAGCATCCGCCTACCACATGGGAGGTCCAGGGTTCAAACCCCGGGCCTCCTTGACCCGTGTGGAGCTGGCCCACGCGCAGTGCTGATGCGCACAAGGAGTGCCCTGCCATGCAGGGGTGACCCCCGCGTAGGGGAGCCCCACGCACAAGGAGTGCGCCCCGTAAGGAGAGGTGCCCTGTGCGAAAAAAGCACAGCCTGCCCAGGAATGGTGCCGCACACATGGAGAACTGATGCAGCAAGATGACGCACCAACAAAGAAACACAGATTCCCGTGCCGCCTAACAATGCAAGTGGACACAGAAGAACACACAGGGAATGGACACAGAGAGCAGGCAACGGGAGAGGGTGGGGGGTGAAGGGAGAGAAATAAACAATAAAATAAATCTATAAGAAAAAAGAGAGCGGGAGATGGTGTCTGTAAGCTGGTCTGTTCCTCGGGGCAGGATACCCTTTGCTTGTGTTAGATTCAGCTGAGATGACTTTGATCCAATTACGTCGCGCTTAGGGCTTTGGTTCTACCACGTCCTTAAGACGTGCAGGGCTGTGTCCCCGGAACCCTGGGTAGGCTGTGTAGATGGATCTCAGTCAGGAACACACGGAAGCAGATGCACAGAAAAAGACATGACAGGGGAGAGAACTTGGTTTAGGTGCTGGTGCCCCAGGGAAGAGATGAGACATTGGCCTGAGAGTTGACAGCTGACCTTGGGAAGAGAACAGAGCGGCTAAAAAGGCCTGAGAGCTGAGCCCTCTGGCAGCCTACGGCTGAGACTGGAAGAATCTGGGCCCATGGAGCCTGGAAGAGAAAGAGGGAGGCTGAACCCAAGAGCATGGGCCGCCATCTTGTTCCAACACATGGCCAATGGCGTTGGGTGAGAAAGTACCTCGTAGGGCGCCTTGAGCTGGATTCTTTTGGACCTTGTGACTGTAAGCTCCTCCCCCAAATAAATACCCTTTATAAAAGCCCACAGATTTCTGGTATTTTGCATCAGCGCCCCTTTGGGCTGACGGCTTATCACAATGGTCAAAAGTTGGAAGCAACCCAAGTCCGTCGCCCAATGAGGGAATAAACAAAACACGCTAGAGCCAGACAATGGAATATTATACAGCCATGAAAAGGAGTGGCGTGCTGGTCTCGGCAAGGTTTATGGCTGAAACGCGAAGACCTCCTAGGAGTGAAATAAGTCAGGTACGAAAAGACCAATATTGTAGGATGTTTTAGGATATGAAATAGTTAGACTAAGCAAATTCACAGAGCCAGAATAGTGGTCAGCAGCGTGGCGGGAGACGGAAAGGGGAGTGACGGCTCAACGGGGTCTGAGCTTTGGTTCAGGATGATGAAAAGAGCCTGGAAATAGTGGGTGACTGTTCCACCGTCTTGTCCACGTCCCGAATGTCAAAGAATTGTCCACTTAAAATGCTTAGAGTGATGTTTAAGTTTTGTCTATGGGACCAGAGTTAAAAAGAAAGGGATTGACAAATAAAAGAGGAGAGGGCCTGGGGACTGTTTCAGAGCCGGTGAGGAAGGAAAGGGCTTTCTAAGAGGGCGAGGTGGGACATGTTAGCAAGAGTGTGTTCCTGGCAAAGCAAAACCCTGGCGCGCTTCTCCTGGACGGTGGAGCCAGGTGCTGAGAGGAGAGGCTTGGAGTTGGGGAGGGGAGGGGAGGGCAGGAGGAGGAGGGCGGCGCCTCCCCCCCGAGGTGCTGCGCCCCGCAGGGGCAGGGCGGTGCCTCTCAACTCAGCCCTGACCTGGCCAAACGCCAGCGGAAAATCTGATCTCCACTCCAGCATGTGTCCTCAGTGACAGCCTGGGTGAAACGCCGGCCAAGGAAGGGCAACGGCTCTGTAACCTGTCGCTGTCTCGGTGGGTGGGGCGGCCCAGGGCCTCCGGGAAAATAAAGGGGAAGGGGCCCCAAACCCCACCCTCTAGGCTCGGGACCTTGGAGTCACGACCTTTCTCTCTGCCCCCTCACACTTAGACATTCATTTCACGGGCTGGATGGGGCGGCGATGGGAAAGAGCAGCTGTGCCAAGGGATGAGCTGGAAAGAATGTGCGCATTGAAGGAACTGGAGTCTGCCTGGCAAGGGCTTGGCAGAGCTGCAGGACAGGGCAGGAGTGGGAGGGGAAGCTGGGGGTTGGGCCAGGTCTGGTGGGGTCTCAAATGCCAGGCCACTGGAGTCTGACCGCCTCTTTGCTGTGTGACGGCAGGTGGCCTGCTTAACCTCTCTGAACCTCGGCCCTCCCACTTGTTAAATGGAGACATGGGTATGATCTAACGAGATCCTAGATGTAAGAGCTTGACATATTGTCAGGCCTCGAGTTAACCGCTTAATACATGTTAGACATTATTATTATTATTATTTAAAGATTTATTTTATTTATTTCTCTTCCCATCCCCTCCTGTCGTCTGCTCTCTGTGTCCATTTGCTGCGTGTTCTTCTGTATCCGCTTGCATTTTTGTCAGCGGCGCCGGGAATCTGTGTCTCTTTTTGTTGCGTCATCTCGTTGTGTCAGCTCTCCGTGTGTGTGGCGCCACCCCCAGGCAGGCTGCACTTTCTGTCGCGCTGGGTGGCTCTCCTTATGGGGCGCACTCCTTGTGCGTGGGGCTCCCGTACGTGGGGGACACCCCTGCGTGGCAGGGCCCTCCTTGCGCGCATCAGCACTGCGCATGGGCCAGCTCCACACGGGTCAAGGAGGCCCGGGGTTTGAACTGAGCACCTCCCATGTGGCAGGCGGACTCTCTATCTGTTGAGCCAAATCCACTTCGCAACATTATTATTTTCAAACAACTTTATGGAGATATGATTCACATACCACACAATATACTCATTTAAAATGTACATTTCAGCTCAGGCAACTGGAGCTTCTGGGAAAGATGGCGGTCGGCTGGGACTGTAGCGACTGAATTGGAAAAAACCCTTAAGTTTGGTGAAAGAGTTTGGATGCCTTTGCAAGGTTCCTGAGAGCTACGTAGAGGCTTCAGCCAGTGGGGGTACAGTTTCTCTAAAAGCATTTACCACTATGACTTTACTAACCATCATGCAATTTGCAGTATATCAAGAAAAATGAATGAAGTGTGAATGTGAAGCAAAGATTTCTGTAGCAAATTGACAATCAATATAGGGAAGCAGATTTGGCCCAAAAGATAGAGCGTCTGCCTACCACATGTGAGGTCCGGGGTTCAAACCCCGGGCCTCCTGACCCGTGTGGAGCTGGCCCATGCGCAGTGCTGATGCGCGCAAGGAGTGCCCTGCCACGCAGGGGTGTCCCCCGCATAGGGGAGCCTCACGCGCAAGGAGTGCGCCCCGTAAGGAGAGCTGCCTTGTGCAAAAAAAGTCCAGCCTGCCCAGGAGTGGTGCTGCACACATGAAGAGCTGACGCAGCAAGGTGACATAACAAAAAGAGACACAGATTCCCGGTGCCGCTGAATAGTGCAAGTGGATACAGAAGAACACACAGCAAATGGATGCAGAGAGCAGATAACGGGGGGGAGGGGGGTAAAGAGAAATAAATAAAAAATAAATCTTAAAAAAAAAGAGAATCAATGTAAACGTTACTGTTGCCATGAAGTGTCAGTATGTTGGAGCTGATGTGTTGCATTTAGCAGAAACAACGGTTGCACCTGCAGATGATCTAAGTGTATGAACCGGAACAGAATCATAGAAGAAAATCAACTTTAATTCCTCAGATTGGCCACTTCTTTCAAATTAATGAATCATTTTACACATCCATTTATTTGTTTTTCTTTCTTGTTCATCTTCCGAATGGAAAATAAGGAGCTCATTAAGTGATTGAGAACTGGAAAAAAAATAAAGTACATTTCAGCCGCGTTTAGCATATTCGGAGTCATGCCACCATCACTGCAATCCATTTGGGAACATTTTCATCACCCCAAACTGAATCCCATACCCACTGGCTGTCCCTCCCCACCCCTCCCTGCCCGCGGCCCCCCGGCAACCTCAGATTTACTCTCTGTCTCGCCTGCTCTGGTCGTGTCACATGAATGGAATAGTATCATTCACAGATGTTACGTGGCTGGCTTCTTTCACGTAGTATTTTCCAAGTTCAGTACATCGTTCCTTTTCACAGCTGCATAATATTCCACTCTACGGCTAGAGCACGTTTTGTTGATCCACGCACCCGTGGACGGGCATTGGGGACGTTGACACTTTTGGGGGGTTTGGAATAAAGCTGCTGCGACCATTTGTGGGTAGGTTTTTGGGTCGACATATGTTTTCATTTCTCTTGGGGTAGATACCTAGGAGCGGAATTGCTGGGTCATGGTCACTCTAGGTTAAACAGCTTGAAGAACGGTCAGACTGTTTTCCAAAGTGATTTCACCTTGGACATTCCCACTAGCCTCGTAGCAGGTTCCACTTCCTTCCCATCCTCACCAATGCGGGTTATTATCTTTTTTTTTAGTGGCATCCTAGTGGTATGTCACTGAGGTTTTGCTAGAGATTACTGTTTTGTGTTTCGTTTTGTTGTTTAACTTAAACAATAGAAATTAATTGTCTCGTGATTCTGGAGGCAAGCCATCCAAAATCAAGGGTTCAGCGGGGCCATGCTTACTCTTTTTTATTCTTTAAAGTTTATTTATGCCCCCACCCCTCACTGGTTCTGCACTCACTGCTCTCTGTGTCCACTCGCTGTGTGTTCTTCTGTGTCTGCTCGTCTTCTCTTTAGGTGGCACCGGGGACCTTCCGGAGTGGGAGAGAGGCAAACGTTCTCTTGTGCCATCTCAGCACCCTGGTCTGCCGCGTCTCTTATTGTCTCTCCTCTGTGTCTCTTTTTGTTGCGTCATCTTTTGCTGCACCAGCTCTCTGTGTGGCCAGCTCTCCACTCAGGCCAGCTCGCCACACGGGCCAGCTCGCCCTCACCAGGAGGCCCCGGGAATCGAACCCTGGACCTCCCATATGGTAGACGGGAGCCCAACCACTTGAACCACATCTGCTTCCCTTTTGCTTTAATAAACAAATCAATTTTATTGATACATATTAATAAAGCATACGATTCACCCAAAGTGTACAACCAGTGGTATTTGGTGTAATCACATACTTGTGCATTCATCACTTCAATCATTATTAGAGCATTTTCATTATTTCAATAATAATAGTAAACAAAAAAAACAGACAAGCAAACAGGAAAATGCTTCATGTCTCAATCTCTCTCTGCTTCCCTTGCTGTACACAGCTGCTATTTTGGGCTATTCTTGTATATTTATTTATTAAAGCTGTTTTATTGAAATATATTCACATACCATATGACCTGTCCAAAGTGTATAATCAATGGCTTTTAGGATAATCACAATGTTGTGCATTCAACAGCACAAAAAAATTTTAGAACAATTTCATTACTCCCAAAAGACTCTCTTTCGCAGTCACCTCTCAATTGTTTCCCCAGCCTTACATAACCATTAATTAATTTCTGCTTTATAAATTGATATATATTTACATCTTTTATAAATGGAATCATACACTACGGAGTACTTTGTGTCTGGTTTCTTTCACTTAGCATAATGTGTTTTTTTTTTGTCTGATATTAACATCTTGTATTAACATATTAGCTCAGTTTCCAGGAAAAACGGTCTTATATATGCAATTTTACCCATATTCCTTTTTCACTACATTCCCGTGTTACATTTTACATTTTTTAGCTTTCCTTTTATAGATATTACCTTTCATTACTATTCCCCCCAAGCTGTCTCCCTCATCTGTTTGCTCGTTGTTCATTGTTCTGCGCTCGTTGATTTGTACTCGTTTGGGGTTTTTTTGCTCATTGTCTGCTCGTTGTTTTTTGCTTGTTGTCTGTTGTTATGGTTTTCTTTCTTTAGGAGGCACCGGGAACTGAACCCAGGACCTCCCATCTGGGAGGTGAGTGCTCAGTTGCTTGAGCCACATCCACTCCCTGCTTGTTCGTGTTTGCTCATTGTCTGCTTATTGTGTGCTTGTTGTCTTGCTCGGTTTTTTTTGCTTATTGTCTGCTTGTTGTTTTTTTCTCATTGTCTGCTCGTTGTTTTTGCTCATTGTTTTTGCCTGATGTCTACATGTTTTCTGCTCGTTACTTGTTTGTCTTCTTTAGGCGGCACCAGGAACCGAACCCGGGACCTCCCATGTGGGAGGCAGGTGGTCAACTGCTCGAGCCACATCTGGTTCCCACTATTTTGCTTAGGGATCCTATTGCCCACCTTGAAATCCATCCTTCAGCTGCTTACAACCCTCTATATCTCCTTGGTGCCCTCTGAATTAAGTTCAAGTTGCCCAGGTCGGTTGGCATCTGATCCTGCCCAGCCCCCACACCCAAGCACCTGCTCCTGAATCTTCACATTTGGCAACTGCTACTTCTCCTCAAAGACAGGCAGGCTTTGGGGTCAGAGAGTTGTGGGTGAAATCCTGGCTCTGATGACTTCACCTCTGTGAGCCTCATTTTCCTCATCAGTTAAATGAAAATCATACCGATTTCCTCTCTCATAGGGTTCAAAGAGACAATTCACATAAACTCCTTAGCACAAGGCCTGGCATTGGATAAAGGCTGTGTTTATTGGAATTTGTTCGGTTGCAATTTCCAGAAAACAAACAAACAACTAAATGACCAAGTTAGCCCCCAAAACAAACAACAACAACAACTCAAACTGGTGTGAGAAAACAAGGCAATGAACTGACTCATACAATTGAAAATCTAGGAATGTCAGGGTTGTGTGGACTCCAGGCATAATTGGATCGAGCACCTCCCGTGTCACCAGCAATCTACTGCTGTCTCTTGCCTGAGCTTCATTTTGTCAGACTCCTCTTCGGCTGGGTACAGAGATTCCACCCGCAATACGAAGTCTCTATCCTTACTCAGTAGCCACTAGGAAAGAGACTACCATCTACTCCAGGGTTTCACTGGGAGTCCCAGGACTGAATCTCATTGGTCCAGGTGGGATCACATCAGACCCACACCGGTTGGTGGCATGGCTGACTGCTCTGAGTCATGTCTGAGAGTGTGGGGAGGGATGGTCTGAAAACTGCTCTGAGTCCCCCAACCTAGGAAGGTGGGAAGGCCATGGGGGCAGCAGGAAGTTGGGGAATTCGGTTTAGGGATTTGGTTTGGGGCTGGTTTGGGTTTGTGATGTGTCCCAGCCATCACATGGTGCCACGAAATATTCCCTAGACAAGAGACGTACACCCGACCTGTGACTCATGTGCTTTTTATGTTTTTTTTTTTAGAAATGTACTTTCATTACCCTTGAAGGATACAATCTAGATATGATAATCATAATTATTATGATTTATAATTTATCTACCTGATGTCAATTACCTCTTTTTTTTTCTTCTTACTGGCTTTCGTAGAATTTCTGGCAACTTCACCTCACACCTGGCAATGCCTCTCCTTTCAACTTTCCATATGGTCAAATCTATCAGATAATCTATAGATTCTCGCCCCCCCTCCCGTGGTTCTCTCTGCGGGGGAATTCCTCCTGCCACCCACTCGAATTCTTTTCATCTCTCTCCTATTTTGAGACCCCTGTATCCTCAATCTTTTGCTTTCATTTTTCTTGCTTTACCTCCTTGCTTTGATGGAGTGCATCCTGCAGTAGCTTTCTAAGAATGAGGGAACATGGGAGGCAATATTTTTGAGACCTTCTCTGTTTTGAATTTTCTTCACTTGTTCCTCACACTTGATCAACATTTTGGCCAGAAATAGTGCTCTGGGTTGAAAATCCTTTTCTAGGAGAATTTTGAGCCCATGGACCCATTGTCTCTTTGCCTCCAGTGGCTTTGGATGTGCTGTCTGTTCTATGAAGAATGCACTTCTTTCCTCTCTTTTCCTGGTTAATTCCTACTCATCCTTTAGATTCCATGTTAGACATTTCTAGTGTAGATCAATATCCACCAAATAGGAAGCAACCCTTGGCAGTTAGGTGGCTCCCTTGACTAATCCTGGCCATTGAAACATGATTGGAGATGACATAAATTGCTCTTAGAAGAGGCATCAAGCAACTTATTCCTGCTTCCAGATGGTGCAGCCATGAGACGATGTGACTCAGGATTAGCCTGGACCTCTGCATAGCCCCTGCCAACCCCTGTAGGATGAGTATCATGAGGGAGAAACAAACTTTGGTTGCCTTAAACCATTGAGCTTTGGGAGCTGTTTGTTACTGCAGCAAAACTTGACTTAGGGTGACTAACACAGAACCCAATTTACAAGTGGCTCGTTAAGGGATGTCCTCCCAGCTCACCGCCCCCGAGCGACATGATTTCCCCCTATTGTAAGCTCCGAGTTTCCCACGTGATCATTGCATTTGTGTATATGTTCATCGTCTATCTCCCCCATTCTACCCCCAAGATTCCAAGATGAGACGACTGTGTCTGCAATGTTCCACGGCCAAATCACAACGTCAGGCACGCATAGTTTGTCTGGATATGTTTGTTAAATGAAGAAAGCCAAAAAGAAAGCCACCACCGGGGCGTATCCCTAGAGCAGTCTCTCACACCTTCTATAAGGTAATGAACGCTCGCGAGCTGACAGGAGCTGGCCCCAAAGAGGCAGGGAATTTTGACAAGGAGACTGATCTATCGTGAGAAAGAGTCTGGCTGCCGTCTTGATGTTTTCTTTAAGACTGTGTAATTTATTCCAGCAACCAGTCGCCTGGGAGGGATTTGAAGGGCGTGATTTATTTCACCGAGGGGCATGGGAACTGGGTGGAGACGTGCAAAAACATTCTTGGAATTGCTGAGAGGCCCGCGATAAAATAAAATGAAGGTTGTCACTATAATACAGTGCTTAGGAGAAAATCCTACTTCATGAACTCTCTGACTTCACTGAATCCGTGTGCGTTTGTGCCCTAGTGCACCCCAGACTGAATTTTTTTCAGCTCTGTTGAGATATAATCCTAGATATAAATCTAGACCACACTGCTTATGTATATATATATTTAAAGATTTATTTTTATTTCTCCCTACCCCTTCGTTGTTTGCATTTAGCCGTGTCTGTTCTTCTTTCTTGATTCTTTTTTTTTTTTTAAGATTTATTTATTTATTTAATTCCCCCCTCCCCCGGTTGTCTGTTCTCTGTGTCTATTTGCTGCGTCTTGTTTCTTTGTCCGCTTCTGTTGTCCTCAGTGGCACGGGAAGTGTGTGCGGCGCCATTCCTGGGCAGGCTGCACTTTCTTTCGCGCTGGGCGGCTCTCCTTACGGGGCGCACTCCTTGTGCATGGGGCTCCCCTACGCCCCTACCCCTGCGTGGCAGGGCACTCCTTGCGCGCATCAGCACTGTGCGTGGGCCAGCTCCACACGGGTCAAGGAGGCCCGGGGTTTGAACCGCGGACCTCCCATGTGGTAGATGGACGCCCTAACCACTGGGCCAAGTCCGTTTCCTTTCTTGATTCTTTAGGAGGCACCAGGAACTGAACCCGGGAAGTTGGATGTGGGAGGGAGGCGCCTAATCGCTTGAGCCACTTCCGTTCCCTGGTTTGTTGGGTCTCTCCTTATCTTTTCCCTTTGTGTCTCTTTGTTGCGTCATCTTGTTGCATCAGCTCTCTGTGCCTGCCTGTTGTGCCAGCTCACTGCATCTGCCCATCGTGCCAGCTTGCTATCTTCTTTTGGAGGCACCAGGAACTGAACCACGGACCTCCTTTGTGGTAGGCAGGAGCTCAACCACTTGAACTGCTTCCCCTAAACTGCTTGTATTTTAAATGTTCCAGTTCTTCCAAATTCCCGTCAGCAGTTGGTGAGCTCAGTCTTTAAAATTTTCTCCATCGAAACAGGTGTGGAGAAGTATTGGAGTGTCACAGTATTTTTGCATTGTCCCCGATGTCTAATGACACTCCTTTTTGGGAGTTTATTTGCCATCCATCGTTCAAAACTTTTCCAGCCCCCCCTCTTCTATTAATTGGGTTGATTTCTGAGTTTTAAATGCCTGGTGACTGAAAGATTATCAGGAGGGATAATAGTGCCTCAGCTTCTTTGGCTGGTTGTCCCTGGGAAAATTCCTTCATGGCTCTGAGCCTCCATTTCCCCATCTGTGAAATGGGAATAGCGACAGTACCCACCTCAGAGGTCTGTGTTAGAATCGCTTTTGAGAGCTAGTTGGAGGGGACTGCTGTGGCAACCCGCAGCCGGAAGACGCTTTGAGGAATGCAGCCTCCCATAATCGTTCACTGAGTCACTCAACAAACATTTGTTGTGCATCCGTCTCATTCCAACATGGGAGAGACAAGAGGAGAGGCAGCTGGTTTTCTCCTGTTTGCATCACTGGCCCTCGGTGTGGGAACACCGCAGGTGCCTGGAGAAAGTTCTGGAAAGAATAAGGAAGTTAGGATAAGTGGGGGCTCTTGCTTCCCTGGAAGTTATGTTTTTTTGAAACATAGAGATTAAGAAGCAACAAGGGAAGCGGACGTGGCTCACCTGATAGGGCGTCCGCCTACCACGTGGGAGGTCCAGGGTTCAAACCCCGGGCCTCCTTGACCCGTGTGGAGCTGGCCCATGCGCAGTGCTGATGCGCGCAAGGAGTGCCCTGCCACGCAGGGGTGTCCCCCGCGTAGGGGAGCCCCACGCGCAAGGAGTGCGCCCCGTAAGGAGAGCCGCCCAGCACCAAAGAAAGTGCAGCCTGCCCAGGAATGGTGCTGCACACACGGAGAGCTGACACAACAAGATGACGCAACAAAAAAAAGAGATGCAATTTCCTGGTGCCAACAAGGGTACAAGCAGACACAGAAGAACACACAGCGAGTGGACAGAGAGCAGACAATGGTGGTGGGGGGAAGAGAAATAAACAAACCTTAAAAAATGCAACAAAATACTAAAAAAAAAAGAAACACACAAAATAATAAAAAGTTATAAAAAATAGAAGCAATGACCGGGAAGCAGATGTGACTCATGCAATTGGGCACCCTACCACATGGGAGGTCCCAGGTTCAGTTCCTAGTGCCTCCTAAAGAAGACAGACAAGATAGCGAGCTGATGCAATGGAAAGGCGCATCAAGGTGGTGGACTTGGCTCAGTGGTTAGGGCGTCCGTCTACCACATGGGAGGTCCGCGGTTCAAACCCCGGCCTCCTTGACCCGTGTGGAGCTGGCCCATGCGCAGTGCTGATGCGCGCAAGGAGTGCCCTGCCACGCAGGGGTGTCCCCCGTGTAGGGGAGCCCCACATGCAAGGAGTGCGCCCCGTAAGGAGAGCCGCCTAGGGCAAAAGAAAGTGCAGCCTGCCCAGGAATGGTGCTGCACACACGGAGAGCTGACACAACAAGATGATGCAACAAAAAGAAACAGATTCATGTGCCGCTGACAACAGAAGTGGACAAAGAAGACGCAGCAAATAGACACAGAGAACAGACAACTGGGGGCGGGGAGGGGAAAGCAATAAAGAAAAAATAAATTAAATTAAATTAAAAAAAAGAAAGGCGCATCAAGCGGATGCAATAAGATGACATGAGAGATACAAGGAGGAAAACAATGAGAGACACAACAAGCAGGGAATGGAGGGGGCTCAAGCCATTAGGCGCCTCTCTCCCACATGGAGGTCCCTGGTTCGATTCCCAGTGCCTCCTAAAAAGAAGACCAGGACACAGCAAACAAACACAGCAAATGCAAACAACAAGAGGGTGGGAGAAGTAAATACATTTTTGAAAAATGAAGCAACGCCTCACGTGGTTAGGCATGATTACATCTGTGGTTCAGGGAGGTGCCTTGAGTCTTGCACTTGGCAGTGGTTATATGACATGTGATGCACAATATAGTGGCTGCTCCTGTGGCCACTGAGCTCTTGAGACGTGGCCTGTCAACCTTGAAATGTGCCGTAAGCATAAAATGCATGCTGGGTTTTTGGTTTTAAATTTTTTTATTTATTTCTCTCCCCTGCCCCCCCCCCCCCGCGGTCTGCTCTCTGTGTCCATTCGCTGTGTGTTCTTCTGTGTCCGCTCGCATTCTTGTCGGCAGCACCAGGAATCTGTGTCTCTTTTGGTTGTGTCATCTTGCTGCGTCAGCTCTCCGTGTGTGCGGCGCCACTCCTGGGCGGGCTGCACTTTTTTCACCTGGGGTGGCTCTCTTTGTTGGGTGCACTCCTTGCGCGTGGGGCTCCCCTACGCGGGGGACACCCCTGCGTGGCAGGGCACTCCTTGCGCGCATCAGCACTGCGCGTGGGCCAGCTCCACACGGGTCAGGAGGCCCGGGGTTTGAACCGTGGGCCTCCCATGTGGTAGACGGACGCCCTGACCCCTGGGCCAAGTCCGCTTCCCCCCCAGCAGCTTTTAACAAACTAAAACATCATAGGTCTGATGAGGGTTTTTTTTTTTTTGAGATACTGGAGATTGAACCGGGGACCTCGTACATGGGAAGCAGGTGCTCAACCACTGAGCTACAGCTGCTCCCTCTGATAAGGATTTTTTTTTTTAGATTTATTTTATTTATTCATTCTCCAGCCCACCCCCTTCATTGTTTGCACTTGCTGTCTGCTTGTCTTCTCTTTAGGAGGCACCGGGAACCAAACCTGGGACCTACCACGTGGGAGAGAGGCGCTCAATTGCTCGAGCCACCTCATCCCCCTGGTTTGCTGTGTCTCTCATTATCTTTCGGCTTTATCTCTTTGTTGCGTCAGCTTGTCGCATCAGCTCGCCACACCTGCCCATTGCGCCAGCTCGCCTTCTCCAGGAGGCCTCGAGAACTGAACCTGGGACCTCCCATGTGGTAGGCGGGAGCCCGATAGCTAGAGCCACATCCGCTTCCCTGATAAGGATTAAATATCCAGACTGTCTAAAGAACTTTTACAATTTGACAACAAAAAGACAAACAACCCAACCTAAAATGGGCCAAGGATTTGAAGAGTCACTTCCCCAAAGAAGATATTAAATGGCTGGTAAGGACATGAAAAAATTCTCAACATCATGAATCATTAAAGAAATGCAAATTAATACTACAATGAGATACCACTTCATACCCACTAGAATGCCTACTATTTAAAAACAGAGAATAACAAGTGTTGGCATGAAGTAGAGGAATGGTAACTCTCGCACATTGTTGGTAGGAATGTAAAATGGGGCAACCACCGAGGAAAAACCGTCTGGCGTTTCCTCAGGCAGCTAAACATTAGAATTACTATATGACCCGGCAAGTCTACTGCTAGGTATATATATATACCCAAAAGAAACGAGAGCAGGGACTTGAACTGATATCTCTACACAACAGCCAAAAGGTGAAAGCAAGCCAACTGCCCATCAGCAGATGAATGGATAAACAAAACACGGTATATCCATACAATGGAATATTATTCAGCCGTGAAAAAGAGTTGGTACGTGCTACAACACGGATCAACTTTAAAGATACCATGCCGAAGGAAATAAGCCAGAAGCCAAAGGACAAATAGTGTACGGTTTCTCTGACATGAAATACTTAGAATAAGCAAATTCAGAGAGACAGAAACCAGTAGTGTTTACCAGGGAGGTGACAAGAGGGGCGTGGGAAGTCATTGCTACATGACTTTTGGTTTGGGATCTCGGAACTAGTTTGGAAATAGATAAGTGGTGAAAGTTACGCAATGCTGTCCGTGTACTGAGTGCCAAAGAACCGTGCACTTAAAATGATTTAAATTTTGCCCACTGAAAGTGATTTGAATTTTTAAATATGTGTATTTTACCCACCGCTAAAAAGAAACAGCCTTCTCAAAAATTAAAAATAAATTGGTTAGAGACAGAAGGTGGGTTGCAGCGTACCCTGGGGCAGCTGGTGGGGGGGTGGGCAATGGGGAGTTAATGTTTCCTGGGTACAGAGTCTCTGTTTGGGCTGACGGACTAGTGTTGGAAGCAAAGGTGGTGATTGTAAAAGTAGTTAAAACATTGCGTCGCATGCTTGAGAGTGGTGACATTTTGTAAAAGTGATTGCCAGCACTGCTTGAGAGTGGTTAAAATGGGGAGTGTTCTTTTTTGTCTAGCTGTCACCCCAGTTTTAAAAAATCAGTCCTTTGGGCTGTGGCGTGGGCAGGAGGGGTGGGAGGTGGCGGCCAGGAGGCCCGGCTGACCCGGGCGCTGGGCCAGGTGAGACCGGCCGCGGCTGACAGCGTTCACGGGGACAGTTCCCATCCCGTGGCGGTCGCCGTGCTCCGACGGCGGTCTAAGGATGTCCCGTGTTCGTGTCCTCCTTCCCCAAGGCCCGAGGCCGTGGGCGTTCTTGCCGATGAGGAAACTGAGGCACAGAGCGGTGAGGTCACCGGTCCGGGCTGGCCGGTGGGGGGCTGGGATGGGTGCTCAGGCCACGGGGCTGCAGCCTCACCTGCCCACGTGGCCACGATCGTCCTGCTTTGGGGCGGGGAGGCGGGGAGGACAGGCGGGGACGGGCTGGAGCGGCCCAGCTGGGGGAGGGAAAGCCCTGTGGGGCCAAATGTAGGATCGGATGGGGACCCGCTGAGCCTGGGGAGACTTGCTTCGGTGGGGGGGGAGAAGGGGACATCCCGAGACCCTGGGAAACCAGGCAGCCTGACATGTGATTTGGCCATGAACTGTGCAGACACAGTTGTCCCCTCTTGGAGACTCGGGGGAGATAGATGATGACCATAGACACAAATGCAGTACCGTCGTGTGTGGGAAACTTGGGGCTTACAACAGGGGTCATCGTGTAGCTTGGGGGGCCACGAGCGGGGAGGACATCCCTTAGCAAGCCACGCGGAAGTTGGGTTCTGCGTTAGTCACCCTAAGTCAAGCTTTGCTGCAGTAACAAGCAACTCCCACAGCTCGGCGGTCTAACACAACCTAAGTGTGTTTCTCCCTCATGATACTCATCCTACCTGGGTTGGCGGGGGCTGTGCAGGGGGATGGAAAGCCAGGTGGGGAGCGGTGGGTGGGGCTGTTTGCAGGGGAAAGGCCCCCCTCACTGACCCCTGGACCCTGGGGCTTCCCAGTTCCCCCACCTTTATGGGTGTTCTCCCGCTGCCCCCTTCTCCCTTTCTCTTTGTGGCCACAGCTGAGGCCTTCCTGGGATCCAGTGTCTCCATCAGCTCTCTTGGAAACCCTCCGGTGCCTCTCGCCGCCCCCAATCCCGAAACCCCAGGTTTTCTTTGCTCTTGAGTTGTTTATTGAGCTGCTACTGTGTGCCAGGCCGTGTGCTGAGTGCTGGGCACCCGGCAGTGACCACAATGGACAGACACACGCCTCTTGAGGTTGGTGGGGACATGGGTGATAAACAGAAACAATGTTCATTGCGGCGTGACAGCTCTGGGGAAAAAAGCATAGCAGAGGGAAGGGGCAATGAGCCCAAGGGTGAGGTGGGATTTTTTTTTTTTTAAGATTTATTTTATTTTATTCTTCCCCCGCCCCCCCGCGGGTGGGGTGGGAGTCTGAGGGTCCTTGGGGCAGGCCTCCCTTGGGGGATGATATTTGAACAGTGACCTGAAAGAGAGAGGGGGACCTCGTGGCTGGCTGGGGAAGACAAGTCCAGGCAGAGAGAAGGTAAGTGCAAAGGGCCTGAGGCACGGCTGCGCCTGGTGGGTTTAAGAAAGGCTTGTGGCTGGAGGGAAGTGAGAGAGGGAAGGGTGGGAGAGGGAAACTGAGGGAGGTAAAGGGCCAGGGTACACTGGGCCTTGGTAGAGCCCTCTGGGGCCGTTCTCTGGGCTCCCATACCTTGTCCTGCATTCCAGAGCATCATCCCAAGTCCTCAGGGGACTTCCTTCCGCAGGTGAGACTAGAGCCCCTGGGCCGGCCACTAGAGACTCCCCCCTCTGCCATCCCTGGGGTCATCAGGCCACATAAGACCACGGTGAGCTCACATGATGCAGCGTTTAATATTATTGATGAGTTCCAAACAGAAATGCTGGATCAGGCTTGCGATCCGATCTGTACCCGGGCAGGACTGAGTTATGATTAGGGCCCTTGGTGGGTGGGGACTCGCGGATAAAAGGCATGGCGAAGGACAGAGTGGAGGGTTCTTGATGTTGGAGTTTTGATGTTGGAGTTTGATGCTGAAGACTTAAGCTGGAGCCCCGGGAAGTCAGCACAGAGAGGAAAGAGAAGCCAGCCCTGGAAGAGAGGAACCCTGAGCCCAGAGAAAAAGCCAGCCCCAGGAACGTGGGAACCCAGGAAGCCTGAGCCCTCGCAGACGTCGGCAGCCATCCTGCTCCAAATAGACTTTGGGGAGGGAAGTAGCTGATGCTTTATGGCCTGGGATCTGTAAGCTCCTACCCCAAATACATACCCTTTATAAAAACCAACCCATTTCTGGTATTTTGCAGCAGCACGTCTTTGGCTGACTAAGACACACGGTTATCAGGCCTTTGAGGTCACGGTTAGTTAGCTTCCGCTGTTTCCTAACCGTACCTCAAAGGCCACCAGAAATGCTTTACACTATGAGCTCAGCTCAGCTCTCACCCAGCATTCCTGTGAGTTAGATGCACTCAAGTGATTTTACAGCTTGACTCAAGTATAACTGACCTGCAGTGGACCACACACACACAGAGCGGGCAGCTTCGTGCGTTTTCACGCCAAGAAACCATCCTCACGATCTAGGTACTGAATACAATCGCCACCCCCAAAGTTTCCCCCTGCCCTTCGTCATCTCTCCTGACTTCCCCAACCCTTCTCCCGGGCTGATCCGCTGCCAGTCACGACGGATGAAGAGTCATTTTCTAGAGTTTTATGTTATATACGGGGAACCAGGGAATACCCATCGAGTAGATACTTTAAAAAGAAATTAGGTGAACTTTGCCTAACATTCATCATTTTAAAATGAATAGTCAGTGGTATTTAGTCCATTCACCATGTCGTACAAACACCTCCTCTTTCTCGTTCCGGAACATTTTCACCACCCCAAAAGGGACTATGCCCACCCACCCCTCAGTCTCTGCCAACCACTCAACTGCGTTCTGCTTCTAGCATTTACCTATACCTATGCTGGCTATTTCGTAGAAATGGAATTATACAATATGTGCCCATTGCTCTTTTTTTTAAAAAAATATTTATTTGTTTTATCCCCCCCCACCCCGGTTGTCTATTAGCTGTATCTATTTGCTGCGTGTTCTTCCTTGTCCGCTTCTGTTGTTGTCAACGGCACGGGAATCTGTGTTTCTTTTTTTGTTGCGTCATCTTGTTGTGTCAGCTCTCTGTGTGTGCGACACCATTCCTGGGCAGGCTGCACTTCTTTTTGTGCTGGGCGGCTCTCCTAATGGGGCGCACTCCTTGCACGTGGGGCTCCCCCACGCGGGGGACACCCCTGCATGGCAGGGCACTCCTTGTGCGCATCAGCGCTGCGCATGGGCCAGCTCCACACGGGTCAAGGAGGCCCGGGGTTTGAACCGCGGACCTCCCATGTGGTAGACGGACGCCCTAACCACTGGGCCAAGTCCGCTTCCCCCGTTGCTCTTTTGTATACTTTTTTTTTAAGAAGGTACCAGAGATTGAACCCAGGACCTCGTAGGCAGGCGCTCAACCACTGAGCTACATCCGCTCCCCTGCACACCCCGCTTTCCTCAAGTTTCTTGCCCTCCGCCTACTGATTTAGGAGAGTCGTCCAAGCTGTCACCTGTCTTTGATCCCCGTTTTTCACAAACGGAGGAAACTGAGGCACGGAGAGGCGTGGCCACTGGCCGGCGCCGGGTTCGGGGCCGCCCGCTAGGGGCGCTGTGGTCCCGGCCGCCGGCGGCAGGTGCACGCCCAGCTGGGAGGGCGGTTTCCAGGGCCCCGGCGGGGGCGGTCCTGGGGGCGGGGCTTCGCGGGCCCTGCGGCGCGCCTGCGCCGCGCGATACGGCGGCCGGGTGGGCGGGGCCTCAGTCCCGTCGCGCAGCCTCCATCCGGGAACCTCGGCCGCAAAAAATGGCGGCGACGGCCGCCTTCCGGGCGGGCTCCTGGGTCCCGGCGGCCGGGTGGGGGCCCAGATAGTCCCCTCCTGGGCTCCCCGCGTCCGAGGCCGGCGGGGAGCCGCGGGGCCCAGCGGGGGTGGCGGCCGCAGCACCCCGCCGGGCCCTCGGGCCGCCCTCCTGGCGCGTCCATGAACTCGGTGTCGCCGGCCGCCGCTCAGTACCGGAGCGGGAGCCCCGAGGACGCGCGGCGCCCCGAGGGCCGCAGGCCGCGAGGGCCCCGAGTCCCGGACCCCAACGGCCCTCGGCCCTCGGGAGCCAGCGCCCCTGCGCCCGGCGCGCCCGGCGCCGCCCCCGCCGAGCCCGACCAGGTGGACAAGTTCAAGGCCAAGTTCCTGACGGCCTGGAACAACGTCAAGTACGGTGAGGAGGGGGCGAGGCCCGGGAGGGCTCGGGCGGCGGGGGGGGGGGGTCCTGAGGCCCGGGGCTGCGCCGGGGAGGGCCTCAGTGCTCGGCGGAGGGCAGAGCCCGCCGGAGCCTGCACCTGCCGGCTGTCACTTGCTCACCTGTGAGTCACCTGTGAGTCCCCCGCCCTGCCCTGTCGAGCACGGACGGTGTTTCCAGGTCCCGCCGGTTCCTCCCTGTGTGAATCCTTTGCCCCCCCTGTGCCTGTTTTCTCTCTCTGTAAAATGGGTACAGTAAAGAATTGCTTTAATTTCTCCCCAACTGACGGTGGGCACTCCCCGTCCGCGGCTCAGGAGGAGGATTTCTGGGAACAGGGACTTTTAACGAGGGGTCCGTGAGCTTGAATGGAAATTCCGAAATAATTTTGTGGGAAGGAGTTGGTGCAGGTGTGATATAGTTTTAAAATACTGCACAGGGCAGTGCGGCTTTAGGCAGGGGCCCCTGGAACCAAAAAAGGTTAAGGACCCCTGAGGTAAGAACTAGGATTGTTCCCCTTTCGCAGACGGGGAATCAGAAGTGGTGTCGCTGTCATAAACTCTTTTCTCGCGTGTCTGTCAAGCAAGTGCTTCATCTCGCTAGGTGCTGCCCCACGTCTCCCTAGGTTGGTCTGTCAAAAGCCGCACCAGCTTTAGCAAGATCTCCAGCATCCACCTCTGTGGCCGCCGGTACCGCTTCGAGGGCGAGGGTGAGCCGCTGGCAGGGGGGGCCCAGGGTCCCGGGGGCGGGGCGTCAGCCTGTCACCCGCAGCGTCTGACAGGTGGGGCTCTTGCAGGGGACGTCCAGCGTTTCCAGCGGGATTTCGTGTCCCGCCTGTGGTTCACGTACCGCCGGGACTTCCCGCCCCTGGCAGGGGCTGCCTTACCTCGGATTGTGGCTGGGGATGCATGTTACGCAGCGGGCAGATGATGCTGGCACAGGGCCTGCTGCTGCATTTTCTGCCCAGAGGTGAGCAGTGCTGGGGGAGAGAAGGGGCCCACGAGGAGTATTGGAGTCTGTTGTCAGCTCGGAGTTTAACGTCACATTAGGGTTAAGGGGAGAGAGAGTTTCGGTGAGTGAGAGTGAGTTGTAAAGTAAGAGTTTGTGGAGCAGGGGTAACTCGGTGGTTGAGTGCTTGCTTCACAAAAACGAGGACCCGGGTTTGATTCTTGGTACTGCCTAAAACAGAACAACAAAAACCAAAGCAGGGAAGTGGACTTGGCCCAGTGGTTAGGGCGTCCGTCTACCACATGGGAGGTCCAGGGTTCAAACCCCGGGCCTCCTTGACCCGTGTGGAGCTGGCCCATGCGCAGTGCTGATGCACACAAGGAGTGCCCTGCCACACAGGGGTGTCCCCCGCGTAGGGGAGCCCCACGCGCAAGGAGTGCGCCCGGTAAGGAGAGCTGCCCCAGCGCGAAAGAAAGTGCAGCCTGCCCAGGAATGGCGCCGCCCACACGGAGAGCTGACACAACAAGATGACGCACCAAAAAGGGACACAGATTCCCATGACGCTGACAACAACAAAAGCGGACAAAGTACACGCAGCAGATAGACACAGAGACCAGACAACTGGGGCGGAGGAAAGGGAGAGAAAAAAAAAACACAGAACAACAAAAACCAAAGCAAACCCTTAAGGAGTTTCAGGGTTTTGAGAATTTGGGTAAACGGGGTTCTCAGGAAGGTGAGAATTGTGTGTGAAGCACGAGTCAATGGGAACTGAGCTCCCCGGTGCCAGCGCTGTTTGACTGTGTCCCCCTCCTTGGCAGACTGGACGTGGGCCGAGGGCTCGGGCCTGGGTCCCTCTGAGCCACCAGGGTTGGCGTCTTCCAGCCGGTGCCGAGGCCCCGCCTGCTGGCCGCCCCCCCGCTGGGCCCAGGGCACCTCGGAGCTGGAGCTGGAGCAGGAGCACCGGCACCGGCAGATCGTGTCCTGGTTTGCCGACCACCCCCGGGCCCCCTTCGGTCTGCACCGGCTGGTGGAGCTCGGGCAGAGCTCAGGCAAGAAGGCGGGCGACTGGTACGGGCCGTCGCTGGTGGCGCACATCCTCAGGTGAGGGCCGCCGCAGGGCCCGTGGGGGCGCCCAGGAACCCCCGGGAACGCAGCGCCAGCCCCTGCCTCCCGTCCGCAGGCGAGCCGTGGAGAGCTGCTCAGAGGTTACCCGCCTGGTGGTGTATGTTTCTCAGGACTGCACAGGTGAGCGCCGGCGGCGGCAGCTGTGGGGTCTCCCGGGGCCGCTTTGCCCCAGAAGCCTTTTAGGCTACCCAGGCTGAAGCGAGTGGGGCAGAGGGAAGGGCAGACGGGATTTAAGGCCCACACAGTAGGGGCTGCTTCCGTAGTGTCGTGAGGGTGAAATGAGTCAAAGCAAGACCCTTCCAGCAGAGCTCGCGGGTAGTAAGTGTCCACCAAGTACCAGCTGTTGTTACTCCCTCCACATCTATTGAGAAAGAGCGTAGTTTGGGGCAACCCCTGTGGCTTGCTCTCAGGGAATCTATCAGCCCTGGGACAATTTATGCATAATTGTAGGCGTAGGGAAGAGGGCTCAATTTTCAGAGGGGATCGTAGTGGCCCCCAAGAAGGTTGAATCCGGTTCTCTGGGAGCCAGGAGAGGGGCGTCCGCAGCAGCACGGGGGCGGCAGGAGAGGGGCCCCCAGCAGACACGGGGGCCACCTGGGGAGGGGCAGTTTCGGGGCACACGGAGGGGCGCCTGCGTTTCCAGAGTGCCCAGCCAAAGGCCTGTCCGTGAAGGTGGCCGGTGGGCCGGGGCGAGCGTGGGCTGCAGGGACGGTCTCTGCTCCTGGTCCCGATCTCAGGCTTGGCTGTCAGATGGGGATGTCCGTACCTGCTGGAGTTCCCAGGATCCTCTGGGGGAAACCCTTGGGGCACTGAAAGGCCCTCCCTCCCCACTGAGGACAGCGTCGCCTGCTGTGAGGCTGCGCAGGGGAGGCTGGGTCCCTGGGCCGGAGGGCGGCCCCGAGGGCCTTGCAGGGTGGGCGAGGGCAACGCGCTGCCCTGTCTTCCCAGTGTACAAGGCGGACGTGGCCCGCCTGGTGGCCTGGCCGGACCCCACAGCCGAGTGGAAGTCTGTGGTCATCCTGGTGCCCGTGCGGCTGGGGGGCGAGACCCTCAACCCCGTGTACGTGCCGTGCGTGAAGGTGGGTGCAGCGGGCTGCGCGGCGCCTGACCCCGGAGCCCCGCCCCCTGCTGCTCTCTCAGCCTGGGCCCAGGCCCTGTCGATGGCTCGGTCTCTTCACCTCGATAATTGCGCAACTCCTGCTGGGTGCTCCACACAGCGGGGTGCTGGGGATTCAGCCGTGCACACCGCAGGTGGAAGCTCTTGGCTGCCCGGAGCCGGGAGCCAAACTGACGGCGACGGCATTTCCACGGGGACTCTTGAGGGAGAACCGCCGCCATGGCGGGGACAGCCAGGGCGGCTGCAGAGCCTCGCCAGCCCCTCCCCGCCCGGAGTGCAAAGGAGGAACTGGAGGCGAGGGGCCTGGCAGGGCCCTGGGCTGCTCGAAGTCCGAATAAAAGCGAGCGCTCCCCCACGCCCACGGGGCCCCGGGCCCCCGACCTGGCCCCCTCCAGCCACGCTGGCCGCCTTGGCGCGGGGGACATGCCACCTGCGGGCTCTTTCTGTAGAAACACACGCGGCTCCTTGAGGGCTTTACTCAGACGTCGTCCCCTCGGCGAGGCCTTTCGTACTCCCCAGGGCTCCGGATTCCCTGTCCCTGTTTTGTCTCCACGGGTTGACACCTCCTGACGTGGGGCACTTCCCTCAGGTTCCTCTTGCTCCTTGCTTGGCTCCCGTGCTAGGCTGCCAGCCCCGTGAGGGCAGGGTCTGTGTGTGTCAGTCACTGCCGCCTCCCGGGGCCCAGCACAGGACTTGGATGGTACCGGTTCAGTGCCCGTGGGACGTTTGTCGAGCGACTGCCTGACCGCGTGTGGGGTCCTCAGCCTCTGCGCCCTCTCCTGCAGGAGCTGCTGCGCTCGGAGCTGTGCCTGGGCATCATGGGGGGCAGGCCGCGGCACTCGCTGTACTTCATTGGCTACCAGGGTAGGCCGCGCCCCTCCCGCCCCGCCCCGCGCCCCCCTCCCCGCCCCTGCTCACGGCCCCGCCCCCGCAGATGACTTCCTGCTGTACCTGGACCCGCACTACTGCCAGCCCAGCGTGGACGCCAGCCAGGCCGGCTTCCCCCTCGAGGTGAGCCGGGGCCCGGGCGGGCGGGGGCGCAGGCAGGCGCTGGGGCGCCCCTGAGCGCCGTGGCTCTGCCCTAGACCTTCCACTGCACGTCCCCCCGCAAGATGGCCTTCGCCAAGATGGACCCCAGCTGCACCGTGGGCTTCTACGCCGCGGACAGGACGGAGTTCGAGACGCTCTGCTCACAGCTGACCCGGGTGAGGGCGCGGGGGGCGGGGGCTTCCGGGGCCCCGAGCTGCCGTGTCCATCCGTGGAAACGGCGCCCACAGCACCCGCTTCTGGGGCTGGGGGAGCGCCATGCCGTCTGGACCACCCTGCCTGCGAGCCCCCAAACCCCGGCTGATGGGAGCTAAAGAGGCAGACAGTGCGGAGGCTCCGGGGTCCAGCTGCTGCCAGGGGCTCAGGAAGCGGGACCCCTGTCCCTGCTGTCCTGTGGGGACTTGCGTGCTGGCTGCCGCCTCCTCCACGCTAGCAGAGGGGGCCCCGTCTTCCCAGGAGCTGCCGCAGGAGCCCCAGCTCACTGCCCGTGGGCCAGCCTCACACACCAAGCCCAGCTCTGGCCGGTGGGAGGAGGTGCTGCCGCCCTGGAGGGGGCCCCAGCCCCAGCCCCAGCCCCAGCCCCAGAAGTGCCCGGCTGGGTCCTGACTAGGGCCCGGCCACCGGCTGAGGCTGAGCCCGCGCCCCCTCTCCCGCCAGGTTCTCGGCTCCTCCTCGGCCACCGAGCGGTACCCCATGTTCACACTGGCCGAGGGCCACGCGCAGGACCACGGCCTGGACAAGCCCTGCACCCAGCTGGCGCAGCCCTCGCTGCGGCTCCCGCGCGCAGGGCGGCTCAGGAACAAGCGGCCGAGCTCCGAGGACTTCGTGTTTTTATAGAGGGAGGGACGGGAGAAGCCGTGACGCTATTTATTTTTTTATTTATGTCCCGCTGGGCGTGGGAGCCCGAGGCCCAGCGGTGGCCGCACACCCGCTTCTCACCACCCGAGGAGCCAAGACCCGTCCAGGAAACCGCCAGGCGGGGGTCCCAACAGCCGGGGACGGTGCCCAGGCACCCGCCTCCCCAGCGGGCCCCTCGCGGGCAGGGAGGCGGGCTGCAGGCACCCACTCAGGGCCTGACTCGTGTACTGTAGTTTGCACTTGACCGTCCGCGCCCCTCACTGCAGCCCCGGCCTGCCCAGGGCATGGGGAGACACTGGGGGCTAATAAATCTTGACTTGACCATGGGCTCAGCGTGTGGATACAGGGGGAAAGCATGCCTCAGTTTCCATGTCTGTAGGATGGGGGGACCCCCTCCACCTGGGGGCAGGAGCGGGGCTGGACTGGAGGGGAGCGTGGCCCCCCAAGCCGGCCGCACTCAGGGCCCCCCCTTGGGCCCCCGCAGCTTCGCCCGCCGCCGGGCGCGCTGGCGGAAGTGCAGGCGCCGGGGGTTGAGGCCAAAGGCCTGCAGCCTCTGGCGGCTGAACTCGCGCCCCCCCAGGGTCACCGTGGGGCCCAGCACGCGGGCCTTCCTGGCCCTCCTCCGCCCCGGGGGGGCCGGCTCTCCTGTGGGCGACGCGGGGGCCCCCTCTTCCTGCGCCGGCGGGTGCTCGGGCCGGGGCTGCTTCCCGCGGGCCCCATCAGGCCCGGGCAGCTGCCGCTGCGGGCTGGCCCTGCCACCCTGCGGCTTCCGCGCCGCTTCCGCGGGCGCCTCCGTCCTGGGGGGAGAAGTGGGGGCTCTCGCAGGCCGCTCACGGCTGGACCAGCCCTGAGCACGCGTTTGTGCCCCGATTTAGAGAGGAGGGAAAGTGCGGCCCGGAAGGCACACCCAGGTGGCCTGCGCCAGAGCCAGTGGCTCCTCCACGGAAGCCTGCTGGGGCCGTGTCGCTGCCGCCGGCACCTGGGCCTCCCCGCACCCTCCGCCAGAGCCTGCGGCCAGGCCCCGAGGCCGAGGCTGCCGAGCGCCCCGGTCGCCCCGCACTCACCGCTCGGGGCACAGCGACCTGAAGACCTGCCTCTTCCTGCGCGCGTCCTGCGCCTTCTGGCTGTACGCCCGCTGGTCCCGCAGCTCCTCCTGCTCCGACCTGCGGGCCCGGCGCCCGCCGTCACCGCCCGCCCCGCCACCGCCCGCCCCGCCGCCCGGGGTCCCCGGCCCCCCGCGCCACCTGTACATGCAGGTCTTCTTCAGGGAACACCACCGGTTCAGCTCCTTGTCGTCGGCGGCCAGGATCTGCGCGGGGAGGGAGGAAGGGTGCGTCCTGCCGCCAGGCCCCCGGGACCGCGGGGCTGCCGGGCTGAGCCGGGGCCTGGCCGGCCACCGAGCACCTCCGGACAGGGCGGGGGTCTCCACACCCCGGCTGGCTCCCCGCAGCCCCCGCCCCCGGGCCCACCTCGTCGGTGCTGAGCCCGAAGTCGCAGGGCACCACGGCGCGGTACTTGAAGCGGCAGGGGAGGTCGTCGACCAGGTCCTCGTAGTCAAGCCCGTAGTACTCGTCCAGGTAGTCCTCGAACGTCCTGGCCCCTGCCCAGAGAGCACCGGGCTGCAGGGGCTGCTGCCCACGGCCCCCGCCCACCCACCCGCACTGCCGCCCGCGGCCCCACCCACGGCCCCCGCCCACCCACCCGCACTGCCGCCCGCGGCCCCACCCACGGCCCCCGCCCACCCACCCGCACTGCCGCCCGCGGCCCCACCCACGGCCCCCGCCCACCCACCCGCGCTGCTGCCCACAGACCCCCCCGGGACCTCCGCTCGCCCGCCCCTGCCCACCCGCGCTGCTGGCCGCAGTCCCCGCCCGCCTGCAGCCCCCGCCCACCCACCTGCGCTGCTGGGCCGTAGACCCCCCCCCAGACCTCCACTCGCCCGCCCCTGCCCACCCGGGCTGCTGGGCCGCAGCCCCCGCCCACCCCTGCCCACCCAGGCTGCTGGGCCGCGGCCCCCACCCACCCACCCGGGGCCTCACCCGGGTCGAACACGGGCTTCTCCCGCCCCACGGCCGCGGCGAAGGGCGACTTGCGCCTCTTCTTGCCCGTCGCCGGGGCCACGCGCTGCTGCTTCCGCGGCTGGCTGGGGTCATAGTCGGCGTCCATCTGCCAGGACACACGGGTCAGGCCGGCTGGGGCCCCCAGACCCTGCGAGGGGCCCCCCGCCCACGGCACCTACGTTGAAGTCAGGGTCCTCGCAGTGCAGCTCCTGCTGGCTCCAGGCCCCGCCCTGCGCGGAGCCGTCCCACGTGTCCCAGTTCCACTCATCTGGTTCCAGAAGGGACAGGTGGGGTGGTCAGGGGGAGCCCCGGGTGCCAGGCCCAGCCCCCCGCCCCCCGGGGCTCGCCGACCCCACCTTCGAGCCCTTCCTCTTCCGCGAACTGCGGCTTCTCCTGCTCCGTGCTGCCGTAGTACTCGTCCCCGAAGTGCTTCTGCAGGGCCGGGGTGCAGAGTCAGGGCCCCCCCGCAGCGGCCCCCACCGTCCGTTTACTCCTGCCCCTTCTATGGCTCCCCAGGGCCCTCCTGGCACCCAGCACCTGATCCGCAAGAACCCGGGCGTCCAGCCCCCCACGGCGCTCTCCTCCACCGTGCGGCTCGCCATTCGGTTCCAGGGACCCACTTCCCGCCCCTGCAGGCCTGTCCCTGGGGTAACCCCTGCCTAGGGGCTCATCCACGCAGGCGTCAGGTGGCCGCCCAGCCTGCCCTGACCCCACCGCCCGTGTGCCCGACCCCCGTGCGGGTGCCACTGGCTTCTAACTGTCGAGCCGTGTCTTGACCGTGAGCTCTGGGAGGGCAGGGACTGCTGTGCTGCGTGGTGTTCGGCATACAGTAGGTGCTTAATGAGCGTAAGATAGGCTCTCCCCACTTGGTAAGCTCCAAAAGAGCTGAGACTGGGCCCCACAGCATGCGGCGGGGGCCTGGCAAAAGGCAGACGTTGCCGGCCCTGCTGTTTATTAAGCACGTACTGTATGCCCAGCCCCGGGAAGCATCTCCCCGCGTTCTCACGAGCACCGTGAAGGATGAGAACGGTCCTCGTTCAGTTAACGGAAGGCCAGGGCTAAGAAGCCTAGAAAGTGAAGGCTCAGCTATGCGGCACCCACACCTGGCCAGCCTTTTCTGACCTCCCAGGCTCGGCCAGGGCCTTCTTTCAGCCCGCTCTGCTCCTCCCACCACAGCCCTCGTCACGCTGTTTTCATGGCCTGGTGACATAGTCCCCCAACTACAATAAACGTTAACGGCACAATAAGTAGGTTTTAAGGAAACTCAGCAACCCACTGCTCCCTGAGTACTGGACACTTAAATGTTTAGGTGTATTCACCTCAACCCTTACACAGCCCTGTGACAGATGTGACTGTTAGATCCACTATACAGATGGACAGACAGGTTCAGAGAAGTCAAGTCACTTCTCTGAGGTGCCACAGCCAAGTAACGACACCTGATTCCAGAGCCGTGACCCGGCTGAGTGGCCGGGCAGGGGCGCGGGGGCCACACCTGCATGAGCTGGTCGTGCTGGTCGGGGTCGAAGTCGTCCTCGAGGTCCTGCTCCTCGAGCCCCAGCGTCTCGTTGCCTGTGACCTGCCGGAGCTTCTCCAGCTTGGCCAGAATCTCCCTCCTCTTCAGGTTCTTCAGCTGCTTAAGCTCCTCCTGTTTCTTGGCTTTCTCCTGCTCAGGGGCAGAGGGAAGATCTGGGCTTCCTGGGGGGGCTGGGGGGCCCTCCCCGGCCTGCCCCCCGCACGCTCACCCTCCTCTTTCGCTCCCTCGTCTCCTCTCTCTTCTCCTTCCTGCGCTCATCCTTGCGCCGCACGGAGGACGCAATGGTCCGTGGATAGGTCTTGACCTACGGGAGGGAGAGGGACCCAGGAGGAGTCAGGGGCGCTCCGGGCCTGGCCCTCGCGGGCGGGGGCCACCCCGACCCCAGCCCTGGCTACGCACCACGGCTGCGCCCGGCTCCTCGAAGCGGAAGTTATACTTGTGCTCAAAATCCTCCTGCTTTTTCAGAAAGAGCTCCCCCTCGTCCGAGGAGTCATCCACGGCCAGCTGGGCTGGAGGTCCAGGGGCCCTGGGGGACGAGATGGGATGGGGTCAGAGGTCAGCCGAGCTCAGCTGGGATTCCCACTGCTGCTCTCCTGCGTTTTAGAAGCTGCCCCAAGTGCTTGACGTGTTTTAACTCTTCTGATCCTCACAAAGGGCATGCTACTATTATCCCCAAATTTACAGAGGGGGAAAGTGAGGCAGGGATGGTTAGCGGCAGGGTCAGGATTTGAACTCCTCTCATCCGGCTTCAGAGCCCAGCCTCTGTGGTTCTCCCTCACACATCTGCTAGAGAGCTTTGGGAAACAACAAACACACGGTGCCCTTTGCCCTCTCGCCGGCGGCAGCTGAGAATTCCTTGGGAAGGGGACAGGAGATCCAGAGCCCTGGGGACACCCCTGGGGAGCGGCCAAGGGTCAGGCTGGGGCTTGGGCCATCCAGCTTAAGCTTTTTAAATTTGTCCAGCGCGTCCATGAATTCTCTCTTTGTAGAGCCGCGCGTTCCGGGATGCCTTCTCGGGGCCTGCACAAGCACAGCGGCTTACCCCTCCTCGTCTTCCTCCTCTTCCTCCTCCTCTCCCTCCTCCTCGTAGCGTTTGTTCAGGATATAATCCCGCAGGAATCGCTCCCCTTCGTCCAGCTCTGGGTTGTTCCAATATTCTCGGAGGTGGGCCTTGGAGTGAGGGGGTGACAAGGAACCCAGGTCAGGGACTGGGGGGCAGAAAAGAGGGCGGGCTGAGCCCCGAGCGGGTTTAGGGAACTGAAACGTCCCAGTCACCGCGGTCGGAATGAGCCCAGAGACGGGCTGATCGGGAACGTGGGCCTCCAGGGATGCGCGCTCCGCTACCCCTGCTGGGGTTGGTTTCCGGAAAACGGCTGCAGGGGACGCAAGGGCTGAGTGCAGGGTGCAGGTGGGACTGGCACTTTGGCCGGCCGGCGACCGCCCGCGAGCACTCACCAGCTCCTTCAGGGCCTCGGGGTTCTCAACTTCCTCCTGCCCTTTCAGCCACTCCACGTAGCTGGCCTCCTCCCGGGCCTGGGGGACGTCAGGAACTGAGGGCCCCACCGCCAGGCCCCCCGCCCAGCTCCACCCTCGCCAGGCCCGCCCCCCCCACGCGGCCAGCCCCCGCCTCCAGCCCCCACCTTCTCCTCCGTGGTCTGGGCACGTCTCCGCAGCAAGCCTGAGCCGCCTTCCCCGGTGCTGGCCTCATCCCCGCTGTCCTCCACGAAGGCCCGGAAGCTGCCCCCCCAGGAGAGCACACCTCAGGGCCCGCAGCGGGGATCCTGCCCCCTGCCCCCACATCGACCGCGTCTGCTGGGCTCGCGGTGACTCTTTCAACAGGCCCAGGGCGACGCTGAGATGTGGAGAGCACTGTCAACCCCGTTTAAAAGCTGAGGGTGTTACGGCACAGAGAGAGCAAGGGGCAGGCCCGGGTCACACAGGCAAGACGCGACAGGGGCGAATTTGAACCCAGGCCCGCCTGACACCGAGTTTCAACTCTCTCCCATGAGGCACCCCGGGCCCAGGCTCACCTTTCCTTGAGCTGTTTCTGTTCCTCCACGTAACTCTGGGACATGGTTTGCTGCAGAGGAGAGAGTGACGTGGGTCTGAGGCCCGGCCCCAGGCCCCTCAGCCCCCTGCCTGGCCTCTGCCTCACCCACCTGGCGTCTCTGATGGGCAACGTCCCCATCTGAGTCCTCCTCGTCGACATATTTACTGCGTGGGAAGGGACAGGAGCTTTGAGATATGCTCTTCCGTGGCCATCTGTCCCCATGGGGAAGGGAAGATGGGGGCAGCAGCTGGGGGGCCCAAGGGAGGGTGCATGCAAGCAGGACAGAGGTCCCTGCTCTCGGGGCTGCCCTCAGCCCTGCAGTGTGTGTGTGTGGGTGCCAGTTTCCTTCACCCCCATACGTCCACCTGCCGCCAGGCTTTCTCCTCACCCTTCCTTCTCCAAGACAACCTTCCTCTCGTAATCCTTCAGGTACATGGGCGGCACTTTGTTCGGCTTCTCCGCAGCTGCGGGCTCCCCCTCGCTCTCCGAGGACGACGCTGCGAGCCGGCCAGAGGACACCCAACGTCACCCACAGCCCCTTCCTCCCCCAAGCACGGAATCCCACAGGTTGGGTTTCAAACCCAAACCCACCAACCCCCAGCCAGAAAACAGCCCCAGATGCTCCGCTAAGCGCTCTGACTGGAAAACGAGCCAGTGTCCCTGGAGGAGCCGAGGACCCTGGGCGCAGGTTCCTGCCTACCTGCCGCCTGGTAGAAGGTGGCATCTTTCTGGTAAATGCGCGGGTCCTTTTTCTTTAGTAAGGAGAGAGTCCTGTAAAAGTCGCATTCCTGCTGGGGATCAAATTCCTGGCGTGGAGACAGAGGTAGGGGGCGGACTTAGGAGGGAGCAGAAGGCCGGGAGTCTGTGTACAGATGGGGGGATGGCTGGAAAAGAGGGTGTGGGAATTAGGGGAAGGGGGCACCCAGGAAAGAGGAGGGAGAACCTGGCTGGCGGGAAGGTTCCTTCTGGGACTGGAGGGCTGGGTCAGACAGGACATGAGGCAGAGGGACCCTCTTGAGGGGGGGACAGAGAAGGGTCACACATGGTGTAGAGGAAGGTGGGGAGCCCCACGCGCAGGTACTTCCTGGGAAAAGCAAGGGACGATGGACAGGGGACCGACAGGGGCCAGTGGGGAGAGGCTGGGCTGTGCAGTGAGGCTGGGGCGGTGGAGCTGCCGGGGTGCGCCACGCGGCAGAGGGGTGCCCCGCTTCGGGGCCAGAGCAGCACTGAGAGAAATGCAAAAAGAGGCAAGACTCCGGGGAGTGGGGGCTGGGAGCGAAGTGTTCCCGGGGGAATCGAGGGTGGCATCAGGGGGGTGGGTGTGTGTCGTGACAGCCGGACCCTGGGGACGGGGACGGCGCTGAGCGCCCCTCCTGGGTGTGTGGGGCCGGGGCCTGGACGCTCCGGGGGATCGCGGGGGGCGCTGGGGTGCGGCGGGGGACCGGGAGGCTCACCACGCGCTCGTCGCCGGAGTCGGATTCGGAGCTGGAGTCGCCGCCGCCGCCCGGGTCCCCGTACCGATCCTTCACTGCGGGGCACAGGCGGGACGCGCCCCCCCACCCCAGGTCAGTGCGGGGGAGCCAGGCCCACGCCGCCCCCCCCCACGCCGGCCCCGCCCGCGCATGCGCCCCGCCTCACGCCGCTGCAGCTCCTCGCGCTCCCGGTAGCGGCCGTAGCGCGCGGCGAACGCCGCGTTCACCCGCAGCGGCGAAGGCTCGCGCGGCGCCGGCATGGCGGTCGGCGGCCCTCTGCGCAGGCGCGCGGCGGGGGGACGCCGGAAGTGGGCGGGGCACGCCGGAAGCGGGCGAGGCACGCCGGCCCCGCCTCCCCCCGGCGCCGCTTAAAAGGCGGGGCCGGCTCTTCCGGGATCCCGCCCGCCACGTGACGCCGGCCGCCGCCCACCCCCGGGCGCCCGGCACCCAGCTGACATCTGGGGGCCCTTGCTCCACTCGCGGTTTCCTGCCTCCCTTCCGTTCCGACGGCGCAGCCCGCGGCCCCACCCAGCGCCCTCCCCGGGCCCGGCGCCCTGGGAATTACCGCTGCCCCCCCCCCCAACACCCTCTTCCCCGAAACCTCCCCCGGACCCGCCACCCGCCCGAACGTCCAGGACGCAACAAGCAGACGCCAGCCGCGCCGCGGTCATGCTCAAGTCTTAATTTAATGGGTAAAAACGTTAAATTATCACACGCAACCAATTTGTCCATAAAGCTTAATAAATACTCTTTTTTTTTGTTTGTTTTTTTAAACACTGTACAAGAGACTAGAAAACAGGCTCCCAACAAAATATCAATGCACCTCCGGCCACCCCTTTTCTGATCTGGAGCACGCCCCCCCCCCCCGCCCCACCTTCCCCCATGCCCGAACCAGGGCGGTCACTTCAGGTCTCTCTCTGGGCCCAGATCTGGTTGTTTTTGATCTTGACTCTGACCCCCGGGGTCCTAGCCGCGGCCCCACCGGCCTAGGGCACGGAGGAAAACAACCGTTTAGGGGGCTGTTGCACGCAGGAGCCCCTGTCTGTCCAACACACCAAAAGGGGTGAGAAAAATAAACGAGAAACGCCCCCCAAACACACACACACACACACCCTAGAAATCAACACCAACAAGCCACAAACTGGGGTCCCTCCCCGTTCAGCCCTGGAGAAGAGGATGAGGGGATAGTGTCTCTGCCCTCCTCTTTAGGTAGGAGCCCAGGTGGGGTCCCGTGGCTGGAGGGGGCGTCCCCGCGTCACGGTGGGGCCACCGCGGGCCCCTGCAGGAGGTGCACGAGGTCCTGCGCCCCCCTCTGCCGCGCTAACTCCCTGGGCGTCAGGCCCCTGGCATCCCGGTGGTGGAGGTCGGACTCGGCGGCCAGGAAGTGGACCACCGCAGCGTGGCCCTCCCGCACCGCCAGGTGGATGGGGAGGGCCCCGGTGGCGTCGGGCGCGTTGACATCAGCACCGTGGTCCACTAGGACCTTCAGGGTGTCCAGGAATCCCGTGCGGGCGGCGTCGTGGGCGGGGGTGGTGCCCGAGGCATCCTGGACGTTCACGCTAGCCCCTTGCTTCAGCAGCTCCAGGGCGACGGCGGGGCTGCCGAACATCATGACCTAGGGGTGGGGAGAGGATCAGGGGGTCCCCGAGGGAAGGGAGGCCCAGGAAAGGGGGGGTCCCTGGAAAAAAGGAACTTCCATGACTATGGAATGCCAGAGAAGGATTTTCCTCAAGGGAATGGAGACACTCCAAGGACCACGAGCCTCCAGGGACCTGGTTGAGACCCCAGAGTAGAAACTCGGAGAAGCTGAGTCACCCCCGCCCAGGATAAATGAGAACCCCCCCCCCCAAGGGAATATCCCCCATGGAAACTTTCAGGGAACCCGAGACCCTCCCTCTCCCCAGTAATGGGAAATCACCAGCAAATATGAACCCCCCTGCAGGACATGTGCCCCCAGAGAATGGGAACTGCACCCCCAAAAAAAGTGATGGCTTCTTCAAAGGAAAGGGGGTGCCCAAGGGGCTTGAAACCCCTGCTCCAGAGAAAATCTCCCATTTAAGGGGGATCCCCCCCATAAAAGGACCTTCATGCAATCTGACACCGTTCCCCACGGGGTCCCCCCTCCCCCACCGCACATCTCGGGGGCACCTGACAAACCCCTCCTAAAGGGAGACTCCCCAACTCACCGGCTCCTCCTCCGAGAGCTCCCAGGAAACAGGGGGCCCTCCCCCAGAGAATGGGGAACCCCAAGAAACACGGAGACATCCTCGTGCCCCCGGGGACCCAGAGCAGCCCACCGAGTAAGTGGGAAACTGGGTGCCCCGCTCCCAGGGAGCAAGGGCAGGGGTCGTCCCCCCCCCCACCCCTATCCCCCCTCCTCTCACGCCAGGGCCCCTCCCCCGCCGCGCCCGGCCTCACCTGCAGCGCCGTCTTGCCGAAGCGGTTCAGGGCGTCGGGCTGCACCAGCTCGCGGTGCAGCAGGCGGCGCACCTCCCGCACGTCGCCGCGGGCCGCCGCCCCGCTCAGCCGGTCGCCGGCGCGCACCTCCTCCAGCAGCATGGCGACCCGGGCGGCCTGCGGAGGGCCCCCCCACCCCGGCGGCGCGGTCAGCGCGGGCCAAGCCGCCCGCCCCCCGCCCCCCCCAGACCCACCCGGCGCGACCCCGGCCCCCCGCTCGGCCGGCTCCTCCCCGCTGTCAGCCGGCGGGCGCCCAGGGGGGCCCCCCGAGCCGGGCCCGGCCCTCCGCCGCCCGCCGCGCCCGCCCCCTGGGGGCCGGCTCTCCCCCCCCCAGCTCACCCTCCCTCCTCCTCGCCGGGCGGGGTCGGCTCTGAGCCGCCGCCGCCCGCGCCGCCGCCAGGCCCGCCGCGGGGGGCGGGGCCGAGCCGCAGGCCCCGCCCCCCGCGCGCGCCCATTGGATGCCGAGCCCACCCGTTACCAGGGCGCCGGCCGCGCCCTGCCCGGCGCACGACCCCGCCGCGCCCCGCCCCCCTGCGGCCGGCGCAGCCAATGGGCGCGCGTCGCCGGGGAGGTTCCGGGCCCCCGGCGCGGGCGGCGTCGCTCCTGATTGGCCGGGGCGCGGCGGCCGCGACGCCGCCGGCAGTGGCGGGGTTTTCGGTTTTCAAACGCGCCGGGCGGGAAAGCGGGCGGGTTTAACCGACCTGAGGGAGCGAGGTCGGCGGCCGGGCAGCGCGGGCCGCCCCCCGCGCCCGAGATTCCGCCTTTGGGACGCGCGGTCGGCGTTTCTTGGCGCTTCCGGGGCCCCGGGCGCGCCGGGTTCATTCCTTCCGGGCGCCGGGGAGCGCGCATTCCATCCCTGAGAGGAGCTCCTTCTAGATAGCGAGGCCTGAGCACCGCGAGGGCGAGCAGACGGGGAAGGCGGTGCGGGGTGAGGAAGGGAGCAGGTTCCGGCCCAGACGGGGAGTCGGCTCCCGGGACAGCCCGTGCAAGGGCCTGGAGGCACGTCAGGCCGCCGCTGCCATGTGGGCAAGCCGCGGGGGCCTTGGTGCAAAGTTTTACGGAGCCCCGCCGGGCTCCGGCGCGAGGACAGAGGCGATAATTCAGCGTTCCCTGAGTGGTGGGCGCCAAGAGGCTGATAAAACAGACGAGCGCTAGCTGCTGGGGAAAGGAAGGCTGGTGGCAGGGAGGGCCTCCCCGAGTGCTGGCTGCTGGGGAAAGGAAGGCTGGTGGCAGGGAGGGCCTCCCCGAGTGCTAGCAGCTACTGGGGAAAGGAAGGCTGGTGGCAGGGAGGGCCTCCCCGAGTGCTGGCTGCTGGGGAAAGGAAGGCTGGTGGCAGGGAGGGCCTCCCCGAGCGCTGGCTGCTGGGGAAAGGAAGGCTGGTGGCAGGGAGGGCCTCCCCGAGCACTAGCTGCTGGGGAAAGGAAGGCCGGTGGCAGGGAGGGCCTCCCCGAGCGCTGGCTGCTGAGGAAAGGAAGGCCGGTGGCAGGGAGGGCCTCCCCGAGTGCTAGCAGCTGCTGAGGAAAGGAAGGCCGGTGGCAGGGAGGGCCTCCCCGAGTGCTGGCTGCTGGGGAAAGGAAGGCTGGTGGCAGGGAGGGCCTCCCCGAGTGCTAGCAGCTACTGGGGAAAGGAAGGCCGGTGGCAGGGAGGGCCTCCCCGAGCGCTGGCTGCTGGGGAAAGGAAGGCCGGTGGCAGGGAGGGCCTCCCCGAGCGCTGGCTGCTGGGGAAAGGAAGGCCGGTGGCAGGGAGGGCCTCCCCGAGCGCCGGCTGCTGAGGAAAGGAAGGCCGGTGGCAGGGAGGGCCTCCCCGAGCGCTGGCTGCTGGGGAAAGGAAGGCCGGTGGCAGGGAGGGCCTCCCCGAGGAGGCTTTGTCTTTCTTGAGGCCACAAGGGAAGGGAGGGGGCCATGTGGCTGTCCCATGCAGGGAACTGCAGGCCGGAGTGAGTCTGGCCTGCCCAGGAAGAGAGCCCCGGAGCCCGAGGGGGAAAGTGGGGGAAGGTGAGGGCAAGGAGGTGCCGGCGCCGACCAAGGCTTGTGGGCTGCGGTGAGGACTTGACTTTTACTTTTTAACGAGGTGGGAAGCCCGGGGGAGGGGTCCGGGCCCGAGCTCGGGGCGAGGCGTGGACGGGCGCCCCCTGCCGGCTTTGGGGGAGGGGGTAAGCAAAGGCGGGGCGTGCGGACCAAGGTGGAAACTACCACCCTGCCTACCCACCCACCCCGCCGGGCATGCAGATGACGGAGCTCAGGGGTCCGCGTGAAGCGCCCACTCCCATCTCACCAACCCCCCCCCACCCCGATGTCCCTGGCACCCAGGTCCCTGGAGCAGGAGGCGCACAGGCAGCGGTAGCTAGAATCATCTTTTTAATGAGATCCTAAAACTCAGCAATGGGCCAGCGGGGCCTCTGGGCTCAGCAGCTGATGGAGGAGGGGTCCCCCGACACCCCCTAAGGCAGGTCACTGAAAGAAGGCACTCGAGAGGCCGGGCTTCAAGCCCCTCCCCTATTTCTTCATATAAAATCGGGGGGGGGGGGGAGAATGACGCACTGAGGGTAAGGGAGGAGGGGGCCAGGGACACGGATCAAGAAACTGCCAAGTCAGGGGCCTGCCCTCACCTTTCTCGGCCCCTCGGGCCCACCCCCGAGGCCCTCCCACAGTCTTCAAATTTTCCAGCCAGGCCTTGGGGACACGAGGCCCCCCACCTTGCCACGCTCAAGCCCCGTCTCTCCTTCTAGGTGGTCCGAAGTTGATAATCTGCAGGGAAACAGGAAGCCAGGGGCGGGGAGCAGGTCAGAATTTGGGGGAGGGGGCAGGAGGGACAGCCGGCAAGTCCATTCCGCGCCCCAGGGCTCCCGAGCCAGGCCCGGAGCATGTGGCCACGCTAAGGACCGAGCAGGGACAGTAACCACGGCAATGGGTCAGTTTCCAGGCAGCGGAGGGGGTGGGGGCTGTGTGTTCGGTCCCGCATCCACACCCCACGACCACCGTCCACACCACACGACCACCGTAAGGCAGAAGGGACCCCGTTTTACAGACAGGCGGAAGCAGGCACCGTGACAAGGTACCCTCAGGGTTTGGGGGCTGCCTGAGCAGAGATCCTGTCAAAGCCTCGAGTGGCCCCTCCCACCCCCGTGTCCTTGACGCCCTCCCCCCTAGGGAGCTAGGCTGCCTTACCCCCACTCTGGGTGATGTAGCGAACCCAAGGCAGGGCCTGGTAGCCACTTT